>NW_027115445.1:1091796-1106424 GCF_000696795.3 Halyomorpha halys | reverse complement strand
AGAAATACAATTTAAAGAAAGGATTTA
The DNA here is from genome assembly GCF_000696795.3 of Halyomorpha halys. Taxonomy (NCBI): domain Eukaryota; kingdom Metazoa; phylum Arthropoda; class Insecta; order Hemiptera; family Pentatomidae; genus Halyomorpha; species Halyomorpha halys. The sequence continues at coordinate 1,106,397 of NW_027115445.1, read as the reverse complement.
ATAAATATTTAAATTTTCTACAAGATTAGTTCATTCAGTCAACATCATAATAATATTGGGTTGTAAAATAAGTTTGTAGCGTTTTTCAATATTTCAAATTAATCCTTTCTGTGTTTATAAAATCATGTTTACTTGGTCAATTATGTTTACTTATTCTAAAATAGGATTAGTTAAGATGTTTTTGCATCAGTTTCAACCGAGATTCCTTATATAGAGTGGTATTTTACTTGCTCAAAATGGAAGAGAAAAAAAAATCATTTTCATTATTTAATGATAAAAAAAGAAATATAAAAATACAGTACACACTAAAAGATGGAAAATGAGGGAAATAAAATAAAGATCAAGAAATAAAAAATAAATAATGAACAAAACAGAACTTACATTATCGAATGTAGGTAAGCTCAAGAATAAGGTAAAGATGGATGTGAAATACGAACAGGATGGAGGAGTGAAAGAATAGGCGGTAAACATATAGTAAACATTTGAAAGCAAAAAGATATTAAATCAAGTTTCAATAAAGATGATATTAGGAAATTTAAGAAAATATTAAATATAGGCAGACATCAAATGAATAAGGGGAAGAAATTATATAAAAATATATATAGATAAAATACAAAAATGAAATAAAATTAAAAGAAATACATCAATATACGAAATCTTATTAGGAACTTTAAGATTTTACCTTTAACCTTTCCGATAAATTGTTGCAGGAACGGCCCCGAATATGGAACTAATAAAATTCAACTAACTGAAAGGTAAAATATAAAAGTTGAGGGGGCGAAGTGGCCATTGTTAGAGCTAATCGACTGGGTCGTTTCCGGTATCAGTTTCAGCTGATCCTAAATTAAGCTGTTCTAACTGTTTGATCTAGTATGATGGATGCCCAAAACACCCTTGTATAACCACTATAACCCTTAATATCCTTCCATCCTTCATTACCTTTCGCGTGGTTGGATCACAAACGATAATTTGTGGAAGCTCTAGCTTTATGAAGAAAAATGGGCAATGAGCTTCTCTTCACGCAAACAGGTGGGAAAGGCTATATCAGGCGCTTAGCTAAAAAATTAAATTTCATACGTATTAAGAAATGGAAACTTAACGGATTTTCTAGAGTTTCGAGATTAAAAAAAGTAACTTAGTCACCCCAAAATATATTTATGAAAATTAATGAATCTTAATTAGGCGGGCCAGGAATTATCGTTAAAATAAATAATTGAAGGAAAATTGGGTAGATAGATTTTTAATAGTTTGATTATGTTCATTTTGTTTATTCTTCTGTTTGTATATATTTTAAGAGAGTTTTTTTTTTCTTTCATTCATTTATTTTTTTTTTTTTATTTTAGTATGTATGAGATCATTCATCACTATTACCAATTGCCCACAACTGTGTGGCAGATTGTAATATCTATCAATAAATAAAAAGTAGATTTTCAACTGAAAAAAAATGCAAAAAAAAATTAGGTTTTAGATCTTAAAAACTGTGAGGAAAATATGTATTTTAGTATAAAACAAAGGAAAATATTTGAAATAGTAATTTTACAATAAGTTGGAATTCATACTGATCTCTTTGGCAGATGTAATGTTTCTATGTTCGAATAAAATTAAATTTAAAATCATTATCGTCCCCTATGTTGCCGATTTGGCCAGAACCATATACCAATCCTTCCATGATAAAGTTCCCAACCACCCAAACCAACTCGTTTCTAACCTGGCTTCTCCTTCACTACCTAATAATCCTCCTAGCCGTCTGAAAAGAAGATGGCCTCGAGATCTTCCCCTTTAGAAATGTTTTTGGAGTTCTATCAATGGGTAGATTCTCCACATGTTTTTATCATGTCATAATATCACTTACAGCAAATTTACTTGATGTGTATATATGTATACAGCTGTAAATATCGATAAATAAATTATTAAAAAAAAAAAAAAATCATTATCATAATAGTATAAAAGTTAGATCGGGTAAAGCTGGAGAAAAATTATATACAAAAAAAAAATTCAATTTTAGCCTTATTTGTAATATAATTACAGTTTCTTTTTTTTAAATAAGATAATTAATGGTAATTAATTTTACCAGGGTGCTACCTTCAAACAATTTTTTTTTTTAAATATTTGTAAAAACAGAAATTATAAGTGGATGATTTATATATTCTATCTATGAGAATTACACAAATAAATCATAGTACCAGTTAGTATGACTAAAAAATAAAACATAAGTTTTTTTGTGTAAAAACAACGTTTTATAAATTGTTTACTATTTTTATTTTAAGTTAGTTTCTATCATTCTTCTGATTTATGGTGAACCGCTGAATAATAAGCCACATTTCATGTATTTTTGGCAAGTGGAGAAGTAATTGGAATTGTGGAAAATAAACTAGAGTCCGAACTGAATAACTCAAAGACTAGAAAAGCGAGACCCGTATTCTGCCGAACGAGGAAAAAAAAAAAAAGTATCACTCCAACTTTTCGAATGGTCTCGTCCCATCTCGGTATCGAATCATCCAAGTTGGAATGTATAATCAAATGGCCTATCCAATCCACAGTGCATGGCTCTAACTTTTAAACTCACTGACGATCAGTTAACCGTATTAAATGTGGAAGATTGATACTGTTAGCTGCTGAACACTACTACTGAACACAAGAATCATAAAATTGTTGTGATAGTACTACTACAACACATGTCTTTTTCATACATAAGTATTGAACTAAATACTCAAAACTTATGTTGGTGGGTAAGAAAGTCATATAAAGGGAACGATATATTCCTCTGATCACTCTGCGTACGTCACTGATACATTGATTCGCTGCAATTATCCTCTATTTTTATGGTGGTAAAAGTTAGAAGACCTATATCTGCAATTCGGAATAATTATAGTTTTTTTCATCATTTTTTATTTATTTTTTTTATGTAATTTAGGTTTTTGAAACTGAGGTCAACAAAGGACGGATAGGCTTTTCTATAAAATAAATCCTGTACTCATTGGGTTCAGCTAACTTAAAAAGGGACCACTCATTCTAAAGTTACGCCCGAGTAATATTTTCTACTATCCAACTATCGTAGCCCATCAATAACACCACAAATTTTTCTATTGACAGTTGCATCTAGATGAAAGCTGTCAATTTTGTCCATGAGAAGTTTAGAACTCTATATTAACTATAATACCTCTACTCTTTGGCGCTACTGACTGGTGTCCTCATCCTCAATGAGCCTTCCCCAGAGCAATCTATCCTGCATAGGTAGCCCCTCGCCAGTTACGGATACCCAACAGGTCTCTGGTAATGCACCGCCCCTTCTTAATCGTGGTCTGCCTCTTCCACTGCCCCCCACAGTCTCCCATCCAGAAACTTTTAGGGGATATCCTCTTCTGGTATTCGAATGGTTTAGCCATATATTCGAGGGGTATGATGTATACAACGTGCCTAACTTTGTAGGTTTCGTCACATCTACTACCACTCCGATAGAGCCCACAATTCTCTTTCTATAGTCAAATAAAACTATGTAGTAAAGGATTTATACTTAAACATATGAAGAGCCTTTTTTAGGACTCCAATCTGTTGCTCAGGACAGGACATGGATGCGAGTCCTGTACAACTGATACTTCGTAGAGAGATAAGAAACAACGAGATTTTTAGGTGTCCGTTCACGTCTAAATAACACATATTGGTATTCAGAAGTAATTGAATGATTTCCATACGTATTTTTTTCGAGAGGTTATCATTGACATCAGATAATTAAATTTACTGGTTTGATTGTACTTCTCGGTTGATTATAAAGGTATGAAACATTCCAATATCCAAAAGTTAAGGTTAAATCTGCAATATGCATTATGTACGTAAAACCTTTAGAAAGTACAAGATGATTCTTTCCTCATGATTTTCAGAGAATTCTTGAGTTTCGTGCGACTGTGGAAGACACCAAGTTTAATTTTAAACATTAACGTCGACAATCCACTAAAAGGTTTAAAGAGATATGCAATACCATTACGCCCATTGGGACGGACAGGGTAAACAACTCCCAAATATGAGAAATAGGCTACCGGCCGATTTGGGGGTGGGAGCGGGGTGTCAGTTGAAATTTAGCCTCGGGCGCCAGCAACCCACGCAACGGCCCTGACTCAGACAATAACTCCAAAGAAAACAAACACATCCAAAAAAGTGAGAGTCTCTAAAAAACAAATAACTTCTTAAATGGTTTAAGCTTCATTCGCTTTTAGGTTAAACTATTTATATCAAGCAGTGTAGCTAAGGCTAGAAAATAAAAAATCAATTAATGGGAGAAGTTCTATCAATGATGATAAGTTCTTATTGATCAATAAAGGGGTGGGAACTGTATTCTGAATCTCAATGCAATCAACACACGCACACACACAAATATATATATATATATTTAAAATTATAAAATCATAATCTATATGTTCATTGTTTTGGTAAGTGATAGTAATAGTTTTATGTGTATATATAGTTGACCATAAAACTTAAATATAAGAAGATGATCAGGGTTGCGGTCAAAACAAGAACAAATAGTTTATAACTATTTTAATGTCCGACGTTTCGCCTCACTTTGCAGGGCTTCATCAGGGCTGTTCCAAGCGAAAGTTTGAACAGTTTTGATAGTAATAGTTCGTTACATATTTAATTTTACCTAAAATAACTTCCATTGAAATGTTTTATGTATTTATTGAGGTTAATTTATTATTTAATGAGATAGTATGTATAGTAATATTCATTTTTTTATTTATTCTGGAACATGTCCGTTTTGAATACTATAAGTGAAATAGTAGTAGGCGCAGATCATGGTAAATAGGGTTTTGATCCTTAGAATAAAATAAATAAATACAAATGAATTAAAACATTACAAAAAAAAAATACTATAAAGAATCTTATATGTTAGCAATAGCTAATAATATCAAGAAAACAAAAAGAGTCCAGAACTCAATTAGGAAGATATGTGACTGGACTAAGCGATGAAGAATTAAACTAAATGAAAATAAATCTGGGTATATTAACGTTAAAAATAAAAAAAAGCAGATAGGGAAAATGTTTATAACAACGGACAAGGAATTCCTTATTTAAGTACGATTAACTATCTAGGAGTCATGCTGGATCCAAGACTCAACAAGAAAGAGCATTTGAAAATAAAATAAAATCGAGGAAAACTAAGGAGCTGCTGGGAAGATATTCACAACTAACAGTTGAAAACAAACTTGTATTGTACTAACAAGTTCTTAAACCCGTGTGGACTTATGAAATTCAACTCTGGGGTTGTACAAAGTAAAGTAAAGCACAAATAATACAAAATTTCAAAAACAGAATACTTAAAAGTTTCGTTAACGCGCCCTGATACATTAGCAAAAAAAAAACAACATTAATAATGGAAATATGCGAATTTTCATTTTTAATAAAGTATAACATTTTTAATGTCGTTTCTACATTTTGTTTGATTAGTTTTAGGGAAGAAAAATATACTCGACGAGGAACGTGCGTAATTATCTGTTCTATCAACAAAATTAATATTTCATTAAAACGTAATTAATTAATACTTCATTATAACATCCACATTTAACCACCGTTTCTGCTCCCACAGATCGTGGCAATCAGAGAGCCTAACTAGAACAAGTGACCGAGATAGGGTTAATTGAGTGAGCACCTATCACGAATCATTTTGCTGAATATATATTGTTAGTTACGTGACAAATTGTTTATTTGATTTGTTCATCATTTACAAATAAATTTATAAATTAAACTGTAACTATTTTTAATTATTCATAATTAAAAGTAAACAAACTTAACCAAGATGCAATTTCGTTCAGAAAACATCAGAATTTGCAAATTTGTGATATTTACAGTTGTATTAAAATATTTCAATTCCAAGATTCGTTAAGATGGGCTGATAATACTTAACAATAGTATTATTGTTGATTTCACAACGTTTCGGCCTAACAAGTGATCCTCAGGTACAAAAATAATAATTATTCTACTAAAATAGATGCCCCAAAAAATAAAGGTATTACATAATATATTATATTAATATATGATATTAATATACTTAATATATGTTATTAATATTTGAATATCTTTATACTGAATATTGTATTAAATTTATTACACTTTCAAAGTTTTTGTTAATTATAAATATTTATTTTATGAAAACATGACTGATAGCAATGTGATATGGAGTCATACATTAAAATACAATTGCAAAGATAGTTTAATATAGTGGTCTCTCCAAACTTTTTTCACCAGAAAATATTCCAGTTCTAAGACCAAAATAAATTCAGTTAAGAGGGGTTGATAATACTTAAACGCAGTACCATTGTATGAACATTACTTCGACATAACAAGTCACACTCGGGTACAAACTGCCAGGATTCATAATTACTCTATTAAAAAATGACAGCTAAAATCACTAATTAAAAAAATATTCCTTTAGATCGATTTTAAGATTTTTCACCTGATTAATAAAATAATTTATAAACAAAAAATTATACCTAAGCTTATAATATTAAAGGAATAGGTTTAATATGTTAGAAGGAGAACTGTAGCTCCCTTTGTTGGGACATGATCGTGATGAAACTGCTATTGACAATTGTTGACGGCTGAGACAATGCTGTCATATTCTCTAGCATCGGCTGGCTCAAATGAAACTGGACCACACGATAACATTTATAAATGGCATGAATGGAGGCAGCCAGTGAGTAAAAAATAAACGCCTGAAATACTGGCAATATTTCATGCCTTCTGTCATCGATGAAAGACTATTTTACGATTAATTTTGTCATTATTAATTCTTTCGGTTGTTTATCCTCGCAAGAGAATAAATAATTAGTTAACGAATATATTCTTAATAAATAAAGAAATATTTTTATTTTAATATTATTGTGACTTTTCACAAGGTAGATTTTCCTCAACATCAGATATTTTTTTTCCGTTTCAAATTTCGAAAAATTAACAGATATTGTTAAATGCAATATTTTAGCTATTTTAATTAATACCAAGGACTCAATGGTACAGTGTTTATATCTGAAAATTTTTGAACATTGAGTAAGAATTACGATTGCAGATAAAATTCGCTAATTTCAAATTTTTGTATTTTTAATTTGTGATTTTTTAAAAAATTGTATTTAAAGGAAATCCAAGGCAATAGTGATTTCTGCCTAGTTTAATAAACCAATATATTTCTCCAATATGTATTTCTATTAACATTATTAAGTATGCTTGATGCTAGATAGAGACAGATATATTAATAATAATTAAGATACGAAAATAATTCGTTATTTGAAAGTAATATTAATTATAATACAGTATTAAATTAAATAATATGCATAGAATTGAAAGTAAATATTTATTTTTATATTATTATTATTAATAATTGTTAATTAAAAATTTAAAAAAAAGGTTAAAAATATAATAATATAAGATCAGTGTGGAAAAGAGGACAAATTTATTCGTTAACAAAAGTAAAAAGCAAAACAATAAAAATTATACAATACAATACAAATATCAATTTAATTTGCCTCTACAAGAGCTACATTTTCAACTACTAAAAAAACTAGTAAACTTTTCAGTAAAACTGAAATTTATTTATTAGTTAATTAGTCGTCTAGATAGACGACGTATCAGCACCAACTGATATTAAAATGTAGATCGTCGGCCTGTCGCTAGGCAATGTCTAAGCAACTATTTTAAAAAAACCTTAGTAATGGTTTCTCTTAATTATTATAATACAAATGTTTCTTTTCAAATAAACAAAAATTATAAAGAAAATAATACAAATATATATAAGTGTAATTGAATTAAATACTAATACTAAGTAAATACTATAAAAAACTTAAGTATTTAACATGATGCTAACAGTACTATTTACAACAAATTTAAGTACAATACTTAAATTGATTTAAATGACCAGGGTTTTTTGTTCTTTTCTTGTTCCCGTGCATATCTCAAACTACCTACTTTATTAAAGTAAAACACAAAATGGACGAATAAAATTAATTACACTTTGAAAATACATTATTATTACACCTAAAATATAATAATAATGAATAAGAATAAAATTATTTTCCGAAATGATCTAAGCTAAGAAAACGTTTGCACATTAGGAAAGTTGAAAATAATTCAGTTCAAAATCGAATTGAGTAAGTGCGTTTTTGATAGTTCCATTACTTCATAATAAGAATTTTATTTATATTTTATTGGCTTCCACAATATGGGGCAATTGAAAAACAACATATGAGTGTGTGTTAGAGTCAGCATTAGAACAAATGTAAAGTTAACTTCCTCACAACCCTGTCGCATGCCTTACAACTCTGGATCATGGTAAACCTACAAACTTCTGGCCTATGAAGATTTTCAAAGGCCCATATTTTGCAGGGTGATGGCTCCATGGCTTTCAAATAACTCCTAATCACGCGTAAGTTAATTGTATAATTAGGTTTTCTCCTAATCCCCAGGGTTAGACAAAATTGACAGGGTTATGAGGAAACAGATGGAGACGCTCGCGAACCCCAATGATTGGCTGCTAACCAGGCAAAATCTGGGAGGATATAAACGGATGTGGTGGGAATGTCCAAGTGTTATCAACTGGACTAATTTTTTTTTTCGTGTACGTTTTTCAATGCGGAGTTTGTCCTCCCAGGGTTGTGAGGTTAAATATGAGACAGGCATATATTATGATGTAAAATATAAACAGTTACGAAAAATACATTTTCCTTAAAATACTTAGAATTACTGAGTATTCTCGGAAATCCCGCCCCATTTTTTTCTATTTCTCTTTCCAAGTCGTCGGTTGGAGCATTCAAATATGTAAAAGTTAAGTCTGAGATACTTCATGGTTGTGAGGATATCGAATTTCAGAATTTTTTATTACCTGTCATTACAGTAGAACGACTATTCCAAATGAGTGAGTTTGAAGTACGATCCTTTCCCTAAATAAAGACTTTTTTTTCATGTCCATATATTTATAGTAAAGACCTATAATCAGCCAGGGACACGAATCGTACTTGGAAGAGAGAATGACTCCTAAACGGTGGAACCTAGCGAAAAAGGCTTGTTAAAATTAACCAACATTAAATTCTGCGTTGAATAATATCACCACTTCGGTCAAAGTCCAATTTTCGACAAATAAGAAAAGAAAAAAGGGTTCGTTCAAGACATACAATAACTTGACCGAATTATTAAATTATGCTTATTCGGTGCAGAATTTAGTGTTCCTGAAAAAAATGTCTTACTTTATTTATAAATTAAATAGCTAATTAGCAGGAGTTTTAGGAACGCCTAAAATGAGGTTTTGTGTTAAGTATGATAGAAACTAATTCTAAAAATTGTTTTTAGATTTATGTTTTATAGGCTGTTTATTTTTTACATCGGGCTACTGTACTGGTATTTTTTAGGCCAAGTCATTCAAATCTATTTCTCCTGTAAAACTATGAAAGGATCTGAGGCAGTTGTGACGAAAATAATTTCAAGATTGTCATTAAAAATAGAAAAGGAGAAATCTCCTATGTATTATCAGGTCTTTAGATTGAAAGGATTGGATTCTTTTAATGTTGGGTTCTTTTTTTTTCTGTTTCCCAATAAAACCAAAGTAGTTTTATAAGCAATTTGCTAATGATAAGTTTATTATTCACTAATAATTCTGAAAGTTTGTTCTTGTCGGATCAAGCCCTGTAGAGACCACTAGGTATTGCAATTTCTAGAACCCTTCTCAAAAATTTTTATGGCTTAGTTCATAATGCGAAATTAACTGAAAGTAGTCAGTACTGTACTGTATAAATAAAGATAAGGTAGATTATAATTGTAATGCATTGTGATATTATATTCATTTCGAAATATCCCCGAGTAGTGCTGAGAAAGGTAGGGTCGAGATAGTTTTATTTTAGAAAAAAATAATTATGTACCTTATTAGCTTTTTGGGTGAAATTTCCCTTTAAGAATAAACCTAAAATATTTGAGGAGTAGATTAAAACCACTTATTTCTATCATAGGACACAGAGAACCTGTGGAGGCACGGGATTCATATTAAAAATGGGATAATCAGGCCCTGCAGTTGGAGAGTAGACTAAAAAGAAGGCCCTATTGCTAGCTAACTTCTTTTCTTAACTGGCTGAAGTTGCTAAAAAATATCAGTCGACAGTCAACATCTAATTAGCATACTAAACTAAATTAGTTGAATGTGAACATGAAATTGGTTTATTTATATAAAAAAAAAAAGGAATCTATTTAAACAATAAAAAAAAAAATAGACACTGGAAAAATATCCCGCTTATACTCGCTTCTGCGGTACATATTGGAAAATTGGAAAGATACAGAGAAGATTAGCATGGCACTTGCACAAGATGACTCATAAAATCGTGAAGCATTCCACATTTTTTAAAGAGGGCAACGGTAGCAACGTGGTAACGCGCCTATCTACCAACTCGAAGGTTGTCAGTTCAAGCCCCGGTCCCACCCGGACTTTGTCAAGCATAAAAGTATACGAAACTCACTCACAACCTCCTTCCGGGCATTTGTGAGGCCCGTTAGCCAATGGGTGGCACTCACAAAAATAGGTGTGGGAGTGACGGACCCACCCTATGAAAACCACGTCAGGAAAAGCGCATGTATTTCTTGAGTACATCTCGCGAGGCCTTGAACCTTTGCGATCTCTCGCGACAAGGTTTATTTATTATTTTATTACATAAATAACATTAATTTATTTTTTTTAAATATCGTTATTGAAATTTACAACCGTATATATTAATACATTCAGTAAATGTGATCTCATTTACAATTAAGTGATACAGCCGAGTAGAGAAACTACCAATTGGTAGCACTCTAATGACGTTTTTACATTAGCAGTAGTCTTGTGGCAACCTTCTTTTCAAGCGCCTCGGAGGATTGTCAAGAGTGGAAGAAGAAACAAGGTTAGAAAAGGTGGGTTTGGGTGGTTAGGGAGTTTATAATGGAAGGTATGATATCTGGTTTGGGCTAGTTCGGTTACATATGGAGCATTCAGTATGACTTCATTTGTGACAAAGTAAGGAGCATTGAGGATTTTGGATTGTAAGGATAGGATACGAGAGGAATTCGAAGGTTTAGTGGAGCCCCCAAGCTCAACTTCGTATGTGCAGATAGGCACATGACATAATGACAATTATAAGTCATTTAGAGCAGTCTTTTGTAATAAATTGGAAGTCGAAATCGACGTGGTTTCCTGTCTTAACATTAATTAAAAATATTTAAAAGCAATACTTTTAACAAGCCCTTAATTTATATCAACAATGCGACAATTATATTTAAAGAAACAAAACAATGATATCAAACTGTGGTATGGCTTTTATCCATCACATGCTAACCAACTTAGCTCTTTCCAATGTAGCCTGCCAAACATAATTGCTAAGAGCTCTCCAATTAGAGCCTTTTAATAAACAGAGTAATTGTTCTGGAGGGCAGGTCCGTAGACAAAAATGTTTTTTTTTTTCTAATTTCGCTATTCTTATAACAGGTTCCCAAGAAGTGAAAGGTGTCTTCCTTTTCTTAGGAGTTACAGACCGGGCAGTTATTGATACCATCATAAATCCACGGTTTTACCCTTTAATCGAGTAATTTCGCTTTACACCGGAAAATCGACCGAATCGATATCAAATCAGAATTATCGTTTAAATATGGCGCCTCTGTTTCTACCGCCCATAAGCCTGCATACAAAGAAAAAATAGATCGGAAATATTTTGTAAGATTACTTGGTTTCTCAGATTCCTTTACGCTATGTCTGACTGCGGTCATTCTTCCGCGAACCCACAACGTTCCGAACCGAGCGTTGTGGGACCTACATCCTCCGTTAATGTAGGACGTTAATTATAAATTAACATTGTAAATAATAAAATATTACCTTGAATATTGAGAACGGCCCAGGTGGCCAAAGCGGCCCAGTGCAGGTAGTTGTTAGCGAAACTCTTCCAACAGCCGAGCGAGCAGAGCGTGATGTTGGCCGCAATACCTCCGCCGGTCCACAGCCACCTCTCGGGCTTGTGGTCCTGTGTCTGGCCGCCTGCTGTTGCGATTGCTGCAACATTACAATAAACATTACTCTTAATATATTGCACATGAAAATTCAAGTAATTAATGAAATATTTTATCGGATATTACTCTTCACAATATATTTTTATAGCACTTTTCTTGCTATAGTTCCTATCAAACACTGCTAATCGTAATATAAATAAAAAACAATGTTTTTCAGATATGTAGAGTTAATTTTTTAAAAATCAATAATTATTTCATCGTTTTACCGCTCATATTCTTTTTCGACGCTTCAGATTTTTAAAATTAAAAACTTAATAAAAATCTTCCCACTATTTCCTCACTTTTGTACACTCTTTTAAACACATCATGCCCATTTCTTAGGATTTGACTCTAGGGTCTCTACGTATTGTTTTCTCCTCAGCTCATTTTCTTTTTTGGGTCCTTGAAAAGTTCTGTAGCCTGAAATGAGGGGAGATTGTGCCATATGGGGCGAGAATATACTAACACTAAATTCAGTAAATAAGTACTTTCTAGTGATTTGTTATTAAAAATATTAGTTTTCCTTTTAACCACAGCACAGTGGTATGTTTGCAAAAACCAAAATTTGTAATCTTAATACTCTCATACCACTTATACCAATCACAATTTTTGTTTAAAAATTCCCTGTTTAATTTTTTTGTTACTGAAATTTTTTGGCTCTCTTGTTACAAAGTATTAGTTTTATATACTTGTAGGTAATATATTTTTATTCATCTACTAACTGAAGAATTAAGTGGTGTATGATTACTGTACCTTCTTTTGGCTGTTATGTTATCACAATATTATAAAAATAAATTTTTTGTTGAACGTCAAAAATGCTATTTTTTATGTTACTTTTTGTCAAGTCAGGGGGTTCGAGGGGTTCGGAGCATATTTATTCTTTAAGCTCAAACCGAAAAAAAAAAATTAATAAACGATTTCTTTCAATTAAAAGAGTTGTAAGTATACAATTTTTTTTCCAATGAAATAAAAAAATTAAAAGTGTTAATCTATGAGAAATACAATTTTTAATTATAAAAAAATATTCAAAATTATGTAGGACTGTTCCTGTTTGAAGTTACAAGGCATTTGCCAAGCAGAGTTAGGCAACTATGAAACTAATAGCTGAAATTGCCATTGGATACGACATTTATCTATCAATGGTTCATTCATAAATAAGGATCATATGCTTGGCAATTTTAGCTATTAGTTTTAGCTGTAGCTAAGTTTTTCCTATCTCTGTTGCCAAGCATAAGAAAATACTCTCACCAACCTAAAATATTTTTCCAAATCTATATTTCTGCACCAAATTCATTGAATTGGTAGAGAAGTGTTATATAAAATGTTTCAATATCATATTTTACGGCATTATAGTTTCTCATAATATATTTTATTTATTTATTATAATACAATTTATTAATTTTATAATGTTAAATTTTCCATCTAATGTTTCTGAAATCGTTGTTGTTAGATTGGTACAATCTATTTATTTAAATATGTTAGTTTTTAAACTATATTTTAATTCATCATTGCTAAGTGTTACAAGCAAACTGAAACATTTGTCGGAACATAGAGAACGTGTTGTGGATCATTTAAATATTTATGCCAAAATAAGCACAACCTAAAACACATACATTGAAATGCTCGTGGGTAGTATTTCAATGTATGCCGAGTGTTTCGCAATTATTAGTTCAACTAAACCATAAGGGAATATCGTGTTTAGTTTGGATAAATATTCGACCAGGCAACGCAAAATCGTTTGCCTGTGAAGAGGCGAAGGCCAATCAACGGACTGGAAAGTAACAAAGCAACACCTAAGCGATCATCATCAATCAGGCTTTTACTAATAGCCCGCCCAATCAGCCTTTATTATTCTACTTCTAATTAAAGTATAAGTGATGTAACAATACAACCTGGAATAATATTTAAAAAAAAAAGTAAAATGAAAATTATTATACTTATTAAGTTAATGGAGTGTTGGAATATTAAGTCAGTGGTGTTGTCAGCAAAACAACAAAACACAAATAAACAAAAAAAGATTTATTCGTGCCTACGTTTCGACCTCGTCTTCATCAGGGAGCTTTCGGCAGAGATTCTGGCTATACTGGATATACTTATATGTTTTTAATTTAAATGTTTATTCATCATATGACCTAAATTTTTAAAAAATCTATAATTGCTTTATGGTCAAAAATTAACAAAAAAAAAACAACCCAATGTTCTTAGACCGTATGTTTTTCTCTTCTAGAGCATTTTGGGAATACTGTGATTTTATAATTTACTGTTTTTTTTTTTAAACAGCAAGTTTAATATACCATAATCAAAATTTATCAGAATAAATAATAAAGTTTAAATTAACAATAAAAAGAATGTAGTACTAGAGTAGAAAATGAAAGTAAAAAATTTTACTATGGTCCAATAGAGAAAAAATATATGGATTAATAACAATTGTGTTTTCAGTTATTGATGTTTGACCTGAAGTCAATTGTAGATTTTAAAAATTTATTATTTAAATCAATTAAAAAAACATCGACTAAAATGGTTCTAATTTTTTTTTTAACTTTCTAAGGATATGAAGAATGTCTTATC
>NW_027115445.1:1069137-1091121 GCF_000696795.3 Halyomorpha halys | reverse complement strand
AGAAAAGAGAAAAAGTATTTTGAAATTATTACAAGGCAAAAAAAAAAAACTGGCAGATCGTAATGACGAGTTTCAGTGAACTGCCACTTGGATGCCAAATCAAAAAAAAAAAAATATGGCCCTGCAATCTTGGAGAAAAGCCGCAGATGGTGGGTGGCACAATATATTTTATTATACATTCGTATTATAATAATTTCCTCCAATCATGAATTTCAATAAAATATCAAAGATTTTTTTTCAAAATGAACATTTAACTGTATCATTTTTATTGTTGATATTTTTCGGATTTGTATGTACCATATCTGTTATTTGTTCTATACATTTAAAAACAAAGATCACGTTGAATATGTATATCAATACTTTCAGTGAAACTCTCTTTTATTTGAATTTTATCCTATTTCTACATTACTTGAATTCAAATTTCGAACGCTAAATAAACCGAACTTATTCTCTGATCACTTTGGATTTCAGATTATCGAGAGTCGACAATAAGATTTGTAAGGAACCTAACGACTAAGCGGGTTGTGATGTAAGTTCCAGAGCTTCCGGTTCGGAACGCTGTGGGTTCGATCCTAACTTGAGGCAGTTAATATTTATTTCTCAGCGGTCCCAAGAAATGAATTTTGACCCTCCATTATTGGTATATTTTGATATGGATTCGTCATTTTAGTGATTTTGGACTAGATTTGGACTGTACCATGGAAACATATTTACAACATTTTCACCATATCACAGAGTAGGTAGGAACTTAATTATCTATATTTCAAGGCAATTATGTACCTAGCTATCCTTACAGAGTTGATAGTACTGTAATAATCAAATACGTATGTACATATTAATAATAACCATTAATAATTAATCTTAAAGTTTTTAAATTATATAGTGTGAATATGCTTTCTTATATCTATAACCAATGTCTGATTGTATTGGGTTGTAAAATAAGTCGTTGCGTTTTTCAATATTTCAATTCAATCCTTTCTGCGTTTATAAAATCATGTTTACTTGGTCAATAATGTTTACATATTCTAAAAAAGGATCGGTTAAGGTGCTTTTATGCTTCAGCTCCAACCGAGATTCCTTATCTTTAAGTGGCATTTTGCTTGTTCAAAATGGAAGAGAAAAAAAATTAATTTTCGTCATTGAATGATTTTTTATGTCCAAAAAAAGGAAAATCCGCTGCGCAGATGATTAAAAAAATTTGCAGTGTGTATGGCGATGATACCTTAGGAGAAAGCACCGTACGTAAGTGGTTTGCTCAGTTCGGATGAGAAATTTTGACTTGGAAGACACAAAGCGCTCGGGTCGTCCTTCAACTGTTGTTGACCAAATTCTAGCATTGGTCACAGACAACCTCTCACTCTACGAAACGGGATATCGTAGAAACGCTTAACATATCTCATGCAAGTGTCTCATAATCGTAAATGCATAGTTTTCCAACACGATAACGCTCGTCCTCACGTGTCTTTGCAGACCCGGCTGAAATTATTGGAGTTTGGCTGAGATGTGATCCCCAACCCACCTTATTCACCAAACCTTGCCCCAACAGATTTTCACTATTTCGGGGCCTTCAAAACTCTCTTAACGGGAAACACTTTAATTCGCCCGAGGACTGCAAAACACACATAGAGGAGTTCATTGCGCAAAAATCTGAGTTCTGGGAGAACGGAATTAAAAATTACCTGAAAGATAGCAACATGAATGGATCAAAATGGGACATATATAAATGATTAAAATATTTACAAGAATCTGAAGTTTTTATTGAAATCACCAGTAAAAACCGCTACGAATTTATTTTACAACCCAATATATGAAAGAATGTAATAATACATAATAAATGAAACAAATAATTTTAAATTAATTATTATCAAGGTGGTGCATAGAACAACTGGAATTGGTTTTTACACTATTTATGGAGTTCCAACGTTTATTTACTTTGAATTTTCATATTTTTGAATTATCAAAGCGATGTATATTTCCATAATAATCCATAAACCATATATGTATATACACATCCAAACTAATATAAATCCATACTTAATAATAAATATCAGATATCACTGCACCGAATAAAGTTACTTCCTGCTGGAGTGGAATTTACTTCCATGCGTGGCTACCGTGCCTGCTTATTCTATATTTACGTTGGAAGATTTAAATAGATTTAGCACAGTAACAGTTGGAAAATCTCTTCGGTGGACATGCCCTAATTAAAGAATTCAGGGCACCTTCACCTTCCAGATATGAATGTTAAAATATGTCATTTTTTTTTTCAAAATATCAGGCATTTCTTTAAAAAGAACACCTTGAATTTCTCTTGTGAAATTGAAATTTTGATGATACAATTTGAAATATTTTTTCATAACTGCTTCCAATAAATGCAACGTTTGTGCACTTTCTTGAAATCAAAAAATCAATTAATCACACTGACGAATTAAGCTGAAAGTATGATTAAAAAACTTTTTGAAATTTAGTTGAAATAACGATTTTATTTTATTTCTGTGAAAATTTAAATTTCAGTATAAGAATATTTTGCAATATAGGAATGAGAATTCATAACAAATTCTGATATGGTTTCCATTTCTATAATCTTAGGTTGTATTTTGGGTAATCCTTGTTTCATTAATTTTTTTTTTACTTTTTAAACAAAAAAATTTCTTTTTCGAACAAGTTGACCAGTTATTTTTTGTGAAAAAAAAACCCAACGATCTGGGTCTAATAATGTTGAATAATTTAAAAGAAATTTCTCATAACCATCAAATTTTGAAATTCTACTAGTAAATCTGAAAGATTAAGCTTAAATTATGTCCGACGACAAACGTTCTTTCAGTGCAATGAAGTAACAGGAAAATAGGTACACTTATTAATTTGACAACGGCTCGTCCGATCCGGAAGAATCGGAGAGTTGAGGATTTAATGTTTCAGTAAACTCACTTTATAATAATTCAAATACTGAAGTAATGTATTTATGTAAGGACTATTAAAACTAGAGTAAAAAAAAAATAATAAAATTTAGCTTTAAAGAGAGATTGTTAATTTTTTAGGAATTTTCATTTAATACTCTAACGTACTGATTTGAAATATAACGCCTAGTTTATTTTAAGTTACATTTCGTTTATAAACATCTGAACCACAAGTTTCGATCAATGCTCTAATTAAACTTTAAAGTCGTTCCTATCTATGCCAAGGACTTCGTAAAAGAATCCTCTTCAGCAAACAACGTAAGTTTCGTATATTAATCTAAAAGAATGGTTCTTGAAGCTTTGTTGTAATCGGGTAAGTTTTCTTTGAAGTCGAGATGACGCTGTTCTTGAGGGAATGACGGTTGTAAAGAGTGAAGAGTTTGTGCTCGGCTTGCAGACGTGACTAACAGGGGACTGAATGGCTTGAGAGCTCCTTCATAAGTTCATTGCTAGGCGGTTCTGGGTAGTTGAGTGCGTAGAACATGTCTCAGCACACATTAAGCTACATAATTTTGGAAAGTTTATAATAATTTATTTAACTTTAGATAACCAAGCGGTTGGCCAAATATAGTGAATCCAGCCGGAGGCAAAATTATGCACTAAAAACCCAGAATAAGTAAATTGTAAATAAGACACACAAATCCTGTAAGAAACAACTTTATTGTTTAATTTATAATGTGTATATATGTGAAGCATATGTAAGCTTGGTGGAATCAAAATAAAATCGCTAAATACTCCTAAATAAAAATTGAGAAATGCAATTTTTTGATTCTGTGTAAAAAATGGAAAAAAAATCCTTTTAAGTGTCTGATTGTGGTCCAGTACTTACTTCAAACATAATACTTTACAAATGCCAGGCATGCTTCGGTCACTTTTGTAAAAATCTTGCCTACATATTTTTTATTGGATTTTATCTTCGAAACATGTTTAGTTTTCGATTAATAAAAAGAAACTAAAAAAAAAAATTCAACTTTTTTTTTTTAATTTTTGTTATTGAAGCCATTTGCTTGCGAATTGGAAAACCTATAAACTGATTCTGCACGGTAAGAACCATTTTGAATTATTGAGAGATAAAAATTCTTTATACTTCCTTTCTATTTTCTATTTTAACTCTATTCATATCTTCGATGTCTAAATTATTTTACAGTAGTCTTTAGTGACGATGCAGATAACCAAAAACAAAATATAAAATTTAGTTTACTTTAAATTTATTTTCAATTATCAAATCAAAACTAATTCTACATACGCTCCTGGGATCTTGGAATTCTGCTTTTAAGGATGAGTTTATTTGAGACGTAATAAGGAGCATCAAGGATTTTGGATTGTATGAATTGTAAACGGTAGAAATTTGATGGTTTGGTGGAGCATTCCATATGTCCAAATTGATCTGATAATAGTATATAAGAGTTTTTTTTAGTAAATGAGAAGTTTAGAGCGTTTGTCGAGTATGCGTTGATGTCGAAATCTACGAGTAGTTTCAGTCTAGTATGGGGATTTCATGTAAGTATTTTATCAAGATGGATTCGTAAACAGCGAAACTGTTCAACAGGCTTTATTGGGATCTAAAAAAAAGATACTGTAAGGCCGGAGAGTAGAGGTTTACGACGGAGAGTAAAAATTATCTGATGGGTTTTGTAGGATTTATTTTGCTTCCCCAGTTGATACACAATACTTCAATGTAGTATAAGAGCCGGGAAGAAGAAAAGCAGTTACCTCACTCCAATTTTTGATTACATTAATGAAAACTATGTATAATAACTAGTCAAAACTGACGAGTCTGCCAAGTATAGCTAAGATGAATGAAAAATGGTGGCTGTTTCAAAACCTTAAAAAAACAATTTTTTATTCGAAGCTCTATATCTTAAAAACTACTAACAACACTAGAAAATATAAAGAAAATTATTTAAAGAATAGTAAATTTGCTGAAATATTAGGACTAATAGAGCTATTTCAGTCCAATAGTTCTCGAGATATAGCTTTTTAAAAAGCAAAATTTCTTAAAAATCTACTGAAAGATTAATAGTTAGTTAATTTATTTTGAGAAATCTATACCTCAGGAACTGTGAGACGTACAGATGTCTATTAGCAATAAAATTAAAGCTAGTTTAATGTACTATAAGGTAGTTTATGACCTTCACCTTCGTAGAATATTAATTTTCATGATATTTGCTAAAATAAATTGATTTATAGTTGTTCGAACATTAAGTTTCATTTATGAAAAACTTTGTTTCAGAAACCATTGGACATACAGATGGTTGTTTGCACTGAAATTTGAGCTAGTTAAATTTACTGTAAAACAGTTAATAATGTTCATCTTTACAGAAGTAGTAGTTTTTATGATATTTGACAAAGTAAACTCACAAAATGTTAATTTCTAGTTGTTTGTATAAAATGTTGGATTTTTTAAAAAATATATCTCTAGACCCATGAGACGCACATATGTCTGCCAAAACTCAAAATAAAGGAAATTTAACTTACTATAAAGTAGTTTATGACACTTATCTTCGTAAGGGTAGTAGTTTTTATGATATTCACATATGAATATAAATTTGGCAAATGAAAATCTGTCCGAACAACTATAAATCAATTTATTTTAGCAAATTTCATGAAAACTACTACTCCTAAGAAAATAAACGTAATAGACTACTTTATAGCTCATTGAACTAGCTTTAATTCCAGTGCTAATAGACAACTGTACATCAGATAGTTCCTGAGATATAGATTTCTCAAAATAAATTATCTAACTACTCATATTTCAGTACATTCCATACCACATTTTTATGAAAAAGCTGTATCCCGAGAACTATTGAACGTAAATAGCTCTATTAGGGCTTACATTTTAGAAAACTTACTCTACTTTAAATGATGCTCTCTTAGAATTTCTATTGTTGTAGATAGTTGTAAATATATAGAGCTCTGAATAAAAAATTAGTTATTTTTATCGCTTTGAAACAGCCGCCATTTTTTATTCCCCCAACCTATACTTGGCAGAATCATCAATTTTGACTAGTAATTATACCTAGTTTTCAATTAAGTAATCAAAAATTGGGGTGAAATAACTGCCTTTTTTCACCTCTTGGGCTCTAGTATTATCTAGAGAACGTTCATTTCATGATTCAAATTTTTATCGAGGTTTTGCTGAATTTGCAACTCGGGAACAAAAGCTGCAATTGAACGAACATCAGGTCTCTTTTCACATTTGTTCGAAAATCCACTCTATGCAGGTTCACCTAAAGGCCACATAAACTCGTAAATGTTAATAATCGACCTACCACAAGTAAACAATATTTATTTACAACCAAAATGATTATTAATTATTAAAATTTGAACCACAATAGATGGACAAGACTTCGTTAGTAACACCAGGCAAAGAACTTTTGTTATTTGCTATTTTCAAAAGATAATACGCCCTTCAGTAATGAATATCCATTCTTTCACTAATTCGCAGTGCAAGCTAATAACAGTAGCAACGGCTTTTTAGCTCATATTCAGAAGAAAATTAATTAACTGAGTAGGACCAACAATTTGTTATAATTAATCCTTCAAACATCATCCCATAAAATATTGGAAGTATATTGAATAATACTGAATGGGATTTAATAATTATTGTTCACTAATGCGCATATCAATCAACCCTTGAATGAAGAGCGTAACCAGTCGCTGCAACTGGCATATGAATGGCTTAGAGGTGTCATGTCATTCAGCTGCCAAACGTCACTTAAGAGCATCGATATCCTTAATTAGCCTTATTCACAGACATTAGGTGAAAGTTATTGTTATTGAATAAATATAATGTTTTTACTTTCAATAAAAGGAAGTGGAAATATTTTGTTCGTGAAGAATTCCTAAATTTTAACGAAAACATAAGTTTGATAATATAAGACCCCTTCATTCTAAAGAACCTTACATCGCCGAATTATTGCATATAGGCATGACTGTGTTAAAGATGGTTTATTTTTATATGATATATTTTTATTTTTATTAATTTATCCACCTGTTTTTATTTACAATATGTATATATTGTATGAAATATATATTATTTTTATTTTATTTTATTTATTTGTTTTGAGGAAGCGGGTGGCTCAGTGGTAAGACATTGAGCTACTAACTCCAAGGACTCTTCTAATCCGGCCCTTACAGGTAGTTATTTTCTGTTTCACTGTTTCCAACCAGGCTCATAAACTGGGTACCCTTAATTAGGGTATAAATCTGGCGATCGAGCGCAATTTTGATTAATTACTTCCTTGCACAACCGTTGGTCCAGTAACAGAATTTCCTGACAAAGTACTGCACCCCTGATCCTTCATGGGTTATACCTGTACAGATTAATTTTTTTAAATATATATTTTATTATTATTATTATTTGTTTTATTTTATTTTTAATATTATATATTTACTTTTCTATTTATTTAATATGTATATATGGCACAAATGAGTATTTACCGACTTAATAATTACCCTTCAGTATGGCATTTTGTTTTATTTCGATATAGGTTAATTTTATTCCTCAAAAAGTCTCGTGAAGCGATCTGTGTGTACTAAACCGAAAATAAATATTTAACGTATGTGTTATGCTATAGCAAAATTCTTGTTAAAATGACTTAATGGAACACCAACATTATATCACTGATTTTACTATTTTCACGTAAATGGATCAAATGATTTTTAGAATTAGTAGTAGAATCTTCATGCCAATTGACTATCAAATGATAGGAGTATTCAAGATGTATTAAATGTAAAATGTTTTATCACGTTAAATGTTAAAAGTATAGGATTGTGAGCAGCGAGGTTAACTGTATAAGAGCTTCTAGTGGATTTTCTGAGCAACTTGCTTTATAACCTTTCCTTCCAAAACTTAATGTTATTGTTTTACTTCTAAGTTTTGATAAAAGAAATTTATTACAACATGCCTAAAGTGAGTGAAAAGTGGAAGTTGTGTAAACGTTTGGCTACTGAGTGTCTTGTTGATCTTCTGACTTGAGGGAAAGATAATCAAGATGAGCTAATGACAACTATCATTACACTATTATTATTGTCATTTATTGATTAATTAGTTTTAAAACATCCAAAACCATACTAACACAATCAAAGCACAAAATAAGAGCAAGTAATTTAACACAACAAATAAAATGGTAGTGCTCAGCTCCCGCCATTCTCCATTTAACATACCTAGTAACAGACTCTCCACCATGTTATAGTTTATATCGTTTTAACATGGTAAAAAAAGGAAATATTTCTCCACTTAATATGTGAAACTAAAGATCATGAATACCTCTAATATTAGCTAGGTCTTTTCGTCATTGAAATAGCTAAACTGTCGATTTTAGAAAATGGCTTCCTCCGAAGAAATTTTAATTTTATTTATTTAAAATAATTAGCCACTTCTTGTTAATAGTAATGAAATTAGATGAATATAAACTATGAAAGAATTTGATAACTAACCAAAGGAAAAAAAAAAATTCTCCGAGAATGAAAATGAAATTCCGGAACTAACAGTAGTTACCTCTCTTATTTCTTATCCTATATGATGGTTTCTATTTCAAGCAAAATTATACTATGTCCAGTATATATATATACTGGACGTATAAGTATGAGGATGAAGTATACTATGTACAGTAGTATATACTATGTTCAGTAGAACAATGGGTCTGGTCTAACTTAAGGTTTAATTTCCCTTCTAAGCCTTGACAAGGAACGAGATCCAGGTATGTTTTTTGAACATTGTGGACCAAAAAGTTTGGCACGGTTTCATCATTCTCAATGTATATCACTGGCCCGCTATCTTTGTGATTTTTGAAGAATATGATAATTGCGTAAACCCTTAAGAAAGCAATTAACAGTCCTGGTGGATTGACTCATTAACAAGATACTAATAACCGACAGCATTCCCACTCAGAGAATTCTAGGGTTAGCTGCATGAAAACGTGTAACGTTAACGTGAAACGTTAGTATCCTAATATATCCATAAAAAGCCAGTGTTTAGAAAAAATAATATTTAACATATAAATAGAGAGAAACGAGCATAAATTAACAAATATTGACAATAATAATTTATGAGTATTCATAAAGAAATGTTTTGGAGTTTATATAGTTATGATGACAACAGTCAGTTTTTACAT
Organism: Halyomorpha halys; assembly: GCF_000696795.3. Lineage (NCBI taxonomy): Eukaryota > Metazoa > Arthropoda > Insecta > Hemiptera > Pentatomidae > Halyomorpha > Halyomorpha halys. The sequence goes on along the minus strand of NW_027115445.1, from coordinate 1,082,045 downwards.
AATTATGCTCATGGAGCCATTGGAAATACGTTAACCATTAGAACACAAAAGTATAGTCATCGTGTATATATATTTTTTTTAATATCTTCATTGAAATTTACAACCGTAATTATATAATACATTCAGTAAATTTGATCTTAGTTAAAATGGAGTGTACGGGCGTGTAGAGAAACTACCCAATGGTAGCACTCTAATGAGATTTTACATTAGCAGGTCTCGTGGCCATCTTCTTTTCAAGCGCCTCGGAGGATTGTCAGGGATGGAAGAGGATGCAAGATTAGAAATTAGAGGGTTTGAGTGGTTAGGGAGTTTATAATGGAAGGTTTAGTGGAGCCCCAAAGTTCAACTCCATATGTCCAAATTGGCCTTATTTCAGTCATGTAGATCAGTCTTTTGTAATCAGTTGGAAGTTTAGACTGTTTGTCTAGTAAGTGCTGTAATAGTTGAAATCGACGTGCAGTTTCCTGTCTTTTCAGTCAGGTGTGAGGATTCCAGGTTAATCTTTTGTCCAGATGTAGTCCAAGGTAGCGCATCTGTTCGACAGGGTTAAGAGTAACATTATCGAATGAAACTGTAGGGTAGTCCGTAGGTTTACGACGAAGGGTAAAGGTGATTTGATGGGATGTGTTGCAATTTATTTATTACGTGAATAATAAAAAAAAATTGTTTTGAAACCAGCAAGAATATGTTTCCTCTTAAACTAGGATGATAAATGAACATTTTATGATGCGCGTGCCGCACCAAATTTAATTTACATTATTGCATCATTATTAAGTGATATTTGACTATTTATTTTAAGATGAAAGCGACGAAAAATGTAACTTTAGTACAGTAAAACTGTACTACAAAGTTATTTGAAGCAATACATCCCGAAACGTATGAAATGTATTGAGCTGATTTTTTTTTCTTTGATAAAATAATAAAATAGTTTTCCGAGATTTTTATTTAGATGTTTAACTGGACCGTATCCATGCAATTTATGATTGTAATAAAAAATTTCAGTCATGTTGGTGATATTCGTAGAATACGAATGAATTAAGTGACAATCTATAGATTAATAGAACAGTTAGGCATTGATAATTGGCACCTAGAACGGAGAGCGAATTAACTAAATTACTGAATAACTCTTAATTAACTGAATTCTTAGTTCTCTGGACCAGGTAATGGTACGAGTTTGAGAAAGTTTATTTTCTGTTCTGTCAACTGTAAACTGATTCTGAAATCCAGAGGGGCCGACCTAGGGCGTAACCTATCTAATAATTCTAGACAGGGCCTATCTAAAATGAGTAACTGAACCATGAATTGAAGAAGAGGCATTTCAGCGTAACCTGATTACTTTCTTGTATCATGATTGGGCAAGGAGCAGTACTTCTTTATTAAATATTGAATCCAAAACCCTTCAAGCAATATTGTGGTAAAGTTTTTTTTTAAATTAGAATTTAATTTTGAAGTTAAGTTACGATCAGATTATTATTCATGACGACAATGAAGTTTGATATTTACTATTCATAATCTTGAAGCAATGACAGTACCAAGATAGTTTGCCAACGGGAGTTCAAATATTTTTTTTTTAAATTATTTATTTAATGTAATTTACAACTGTACAAAATAATACAATAGGTAAATATGTAGTATGTTTCATATACACTTGAAAATCTTGGGAAGAAACCACCCATTTGTAGTACTTCAAACATTAATTTAAACTAGAAGGTCCCGTGGCCATCTTCTTTTCAGACGCCTCGGAGGATTATCAGGGATTGTTAAGGATGAGAGATTAAGAATTAATGGGTTAGGATGGTTAAGGAGTTAGGAATAAAAAGACGCATATCTGTTTTCGGTCAAATGTGCAACGAATGGGATGTTAAGGTCCTTATGAATGTGTTTATTTGTGACCTAATAAGGAGCATCAAGGATTTTACGTAGGATTTGATGGTTTGGTGGAGCCCCAGAGCTCAATTCCATATGTCCAAATTGGTCTGATTATTGTAGTGTATACTAATTTTTTGTAGTGAATGGGAAGTTTAGAGCATTTGTCAAGTAAATGTTGTAGCAATCGGAATCTACGAGCAGTTTCTTGTCGTTTCAGTCTTGTGTGTGGATTCGAAGTAAGTCTCTTGTCAAGATGGAGTCCTAAGTATCGAATCTGTTCAACAGGCGTTAGTTGAGTTCAAATATATTAAATAAAACAATACAAGAGCTCAGCACAGGGGCAGATATTTTTTTTTTGTATTAAAAAGACTTTACATAATGAGTAAGTAAATTCATACCAGGACCAATTAGAGGGTGTGAGAAGATTATGAAGAATAAGAAAAGCCAAGTACAGATTTCACCGAAAACTTCAACAGTCATATCACATACATCCGTGGTACCCACCAGTTTATCTTCCAAATTAAAATTGTAATCTTCATCATCATAAATTTCATATACAAAATTTTATTAACTATTGATTGTATTACTAAGCATCAGAGGTTTTCTTTTTAAATATAATGCTTAATTTATTTTGCCCTCTTAATGATACAGTTCACATCAAGCAATAATAATGTATTAATTAATTCTGATAATATATCTAAAGAAGGGAGGATTATCAGAATTAAACAAGGCATAAAATAACAAAAGTTTATATTAGTTCTGAAAGTGTCACTGCCATCGTGTCAGTATTAATTAATTTAACATCACAAAATAAGTTAACTATTAAACGTTACAGAATTAACAAAGTGAGAAACAGTGATTGAAGAGTAGTATACGGGCGTAAAGCAAGTGAAGTTATACTTGTACCTAAGCGAGAATTTGGAGCAATATAAATGTGTACTTCTGAGAAACTTTATTGGAATCAGTAACCATCCAACAGTACTGTTACCCGCTCTTCAGTAACTGTTCCGTCTCAGGGGGTGCAGTGCTTAACCGTTACGCGTTGTGTCAGTCCGAATAATTTTCTGTCGATTTACTCAATATCAAATAAATATATATATATATATATATATGTGTGTGTGTGTATTGAATATTTGAAATATTAATAGTATTTAGTTTATAGACGAATATTGTATCAAAAAGGAAAAGGTAGGGGAAAAAACTATTTTCATATCATTGTTAATATATGGTAGTGTGTATACATGTCCAGTAATGGATTGATGGGTACTCTGTGTGATATAGCAACCCAATGAATTTGAGCAACATGGCTAAATAAAGAATTTCATTTTTTCTTTCTGGAAGGTTCATTATAGGTAATATATTTGCCAGTTTATATATATTATATATAATATATAGTTTATATAGGTAATATATTATAATCAGTTGTTCCGAAAGCATTTTGGTAACCAATAAATGTCTCGAAAGCGTCGTATTATAATCTAAAAAGCTGATTTGTAATTAAAAACGTAACAAAAAATTCCATTCAGGAATTTATTTATTTTTAAGCTTTAAACTTTCACGAAGAAGGTAATGGTGATTAAGAAAACGGTATAAAAATAGTTCTTAAATCCACAATCATTCGAAACATTTTTCGGAACCCCAAATACTGATTATCATAAAATTTATTTTTTATAACACTATATTATATAAAGTTATATATATATTTTTTTAGTTTAATAGCAATTAACCGTTTTATACACTAGCTAGAATAATTTAAATATTTAAAACATTTAATACCAATTTAATTTTTATATAATATATGAAGATAACTTTCTTAATAAATAGATTCTATATCTAAATCTTTTAAACTGGTTATTATGAACTTTTAGAGTATTAATAAAGGGGCAAAACACTAATAGCCAGGTAACTTGTAGGTAACTTCCCGGGTTTCAATAAACCCAAGTAAAGTTTGGTCATAACACCATTTCTATTGGCTCAGGCCTGAGCACTTAGAAGTTGACAGATTAGAGCATTAATAATAGACTTCGGAACGTTTCTAAGTAAAGGTGTATTGGAAATAAACGAATTGTATTATAAAACGTAAATATACCAGAGTATGATGAAAGACGGTAAAGGTTTTGGAAAATTAAAAAGTAATGCTTAACCAGAACTTCAGGACAATAAAATAAGAAGGAAAGAAGAGGGTCTCTAGAATCTCAAAATTGAATGGATAATTGACGCGAAAATCTCAATACTAAGAGTTTAGAATGATCATTCCTATGACCTTAAAAAAGCGGTTCGTTTTCCCTTGTTTAAGGGACTAAAACTACTCACACAAGAGATATTTATCAACAAGAAACCGATAAGACAGCAGTCAAGCGGATAATATCACCTTAGAAGTATTAATAAGAAATCTACATCGTAGTTGATCAAAGATTATCAGAAACCATTAATAGTAATCAATAAAATACGGGAGTAAGATAGATTGTAGACGTCAGTAAATACAGATCTAATCTGTGGATTCGATATTAAAAATTAATAGAAGCTCAACGTCTCTTCCTACTGAAGTCTACAATTTAAAGACTTAAAGGATTCAATAAAAATGTTACATGAAAGTCCCAGTTACACCTAGAGAAAGGATATTCAAGTATAATGCACCAATTGAAAACGAGATCACCCCTCTAATTAAAGAAAATACCTCAGGAATCTCGGGGCACAGAAGAAAGTAGTGTGTCTCAGCCGACCCGACAAGTTAGTTCCAAACTAAAATCTTGTTTATGTAGAGTCTTCCTCACCAACCTCTTCAAGAGAGATCTACTTCCACCAAAGAGGACAACTATGGCCCAGCAACAGAAGTAAAGTGGGTAAGATCAGCCATTCCCGAATGAAGCCTAATCAAAAGTGTTCAAGATCAGGCATGAGGCCAGTTAATATCCAGCCAATAACTTCAGATTCAAAATAACTATTGAAACTTATAAACAGTCTAAATACAATAATATATATCTCTTTTCGGCCTCATGAACCAGTTATCAGAAGCAACTCAGGTTCTGTAAAAGGATATGTCTGTAAAAGGAACATGAAGAGTGACCCAAAAGCCATTTGTAAAATTACCAGCTTCATGCCTAACAGATGTAACACTGGGTTCTGGCTTCCTTTAGCCTGATCGTACTATATTACCATCCATCTCATTCGATGGTTGTGGTTTTTGCAGGTGGGTAACAAAGTTATAAAAAAAAAATTGAGCATAGGCTATTGTAAGTAGGAATTATATGGATGCTTAGGAATATATATACACATATTTACCCTTAGCGTTGAAATATGTCGTCTCGAATTCACTCAATACTGTTACTTTTCATTTTAATAATAATTTCTATGAAAGTTATTTGAGATTCTAATTGATTAGTGAAATTATTACAGCTTTAGCATCATTCAGATCAAAGCTGTTGACACTTTTGCTAGTTCAAGAGATAAATAAATCACCAATGCTTTCATTAAAGACAGGATCACATACATCACAGCATCACACACATTTGGCGACTATGAACGACTTAATAACGCAATGATCTGTCATAAAATGTCTGACTAAATCGTTTAATTAATAATTGTAATGCGGTCCAAAAGTAATAATGAAAAATCATACCACAAGCTAATTAATGTATATATTATTTTATTTTTTTTATACCAGATCGGCCTGGTGGGCCTTACATGGTTGATATAACTTATATTATACATATTTTTTAACAGTTGATTATGAGGGGGTATAGTCATACAAATGGCACCCCTAACTATATAAAATGTTCTTATTAATAAAAGAAAAAAAAATAGATAAGAATAATGCTTCTTAATAAAAGAGGAAAGTAAAATTATTAACAAAAAATAATGATATTAGTACACTTAAATAAAACAAACAATTGTTTTAGTAAAAAGAAACAAGTTAATTTTAAAAAGGGAAAAGAGAAGAAAAGAGAGGAAAAAAATAAAATAAAAATAATAATAATAATGATTAAATAAAATGAATAATAATAAGTAAATTGAGGTAGTGTGACTATGAATTAACTTTATATTTATTAAAAATTTATAAAAGAATGTCCTGCAGCAGTCTGGGCTTCAGTCTTCGGGTTGAGGTTGGGTTTCCCAGGTTGTAGGTCACTGCTCCTTTAACTGTCAGCAACTGGGAATGGAACTTCATGAACCGTTTTTTGATATAATCCTCTATTGACTCCATTTGTAATTCGCGATGCAATTGGCTATTTCTTATGAACCAAGGAGTATTAACTGCGATTCTTAGGACTTTATTTTGAAAAGATTGTAGTTTTTTCCTTTTCGTGAAAGGATGCCGCTCCCCTGACTTCACAGCCGTACATCAGCTAATTAATGTATACATTTTATTTTATAGTTCCACCTGTGTTTGCAAAATAATTCCTTCAGTATAGTATTTGTGGCAAATATTGATGACAGGAATACTCCTTTATGTATGGCCGTGACATGTCCAATTCCACTTATAATGCAATACTACTTGTGTTTAGGTCCATTTCCACATGACAGATATGTGCATAAGTAATGCAAATGATATCATAACAGGAAGAAAATAAGACTTGTTTAGAGGCTGATACTGGATCTGACCCAGGTAATAGTTCAACTTGGTAAATGAATAGTAAACACTTATAATTAAATATAAACAAAAACCGTCATCTTAGAAAAATACCAAATCTATAAGTTTATACATCATATATATGGTTAGTGTAGTAAAGTTATAATAAGTTATGATGGTTAACTGTAATGTGTCTACAAGTGATAGTTATCAGCCGTATTACCAACAATCAATCAAATCCTGGTAGTACAATAGTACTGTTACAACAGCAAATGTCATTGTTAACATGACGGTAAAGTGACTTCATTGGACTTCACACCCTAAGATATCATGAGTGGTAGCTCTACTGATAATTAGTATTTTACAATGTAGTAATAAATTCTATATTTAGTAAGCTTAATAAACCATAATTAGAATAATAATAATCATGCTTAGTAAATATATTGAAAACACGTAACGTCCTTATAAAGTTTTTTTATAATTGTCTAAGTAACCCTTTTCTCCATTTATATCAATGATCTTCCTGATTCCATTCACCACGCACAGTACCACCTATACGCAGACGATCTCCAAATCTATTTGTCCTTCCATCCCTCCGAAATGCTTGAGGCCATCCAAAAGATACAGGAAGATATTGACAGCATTAACGCATGGGAGTCTAACAATGATTTGAAGCTAAATGCCAAAAAAACGAAGGCCATTCTTATCGGTTCCAAGCGCCTCCTTCATACCCTCCCTTACTGTCCTCTACTATTCCTTAACAACCAACCGATTCACTTCTATCCTACAATAAAAAACCTTGGTGTCTCTTTTGATCAACACCTCTCTTGGAATAGCGCAAATCCATAACTGTACTCAAACAATTCCTAAAATTCCGTAATTCCATTCCTCAGAACACTCGTCAGCTCCTAGTATCCTCTCTTGTCTTCCCCCACTTCGACTACGGATCCTTGGTGTACGGAGGGCTATCTGCAGGACTAGCGTTGAGACTGAAGAGACTCATGAATTGTTTTGTAAGATTTATCTTTGGGTTCCCTAGGCACTCTCAAGTCTCCCGCTGGTATTCCGAGTTGAAGTGGCTCTATCCAACCTCCCGAAGGCAATACCTCCTTGGTGTTTTTCTATTCCAAGTTCTTAACATCAAAAAACCTACCTATATCATAGATCTCCTCACTCTTCGTTCATCCATCCACTCATTAAACACCAGATCCCATCCGAATGATTTATATATGCCCTCCTATAGAACCTCCTTCTTTAGCAAATCCTTCGTCATACGTGCAACCTCCCTCTGGAATTCTCTTCCCATCTCCAATCGCCAGTCCTCATCCATTCTCTCCTTTAAACAACACCTATTCCTTCATTTATTGAATAACCAAACCTCCACATCTTTGTAATCAAATAAATAGGCAGTTATTGATTAACATTATAAACAGTAGTAAAGCCAATATACCAATGTAATTTCATTCTACTATCTGAAAATTTGTAAACGCTCGCCAGATAAAAATCTCACTATATGAACCATGTAATTATTCTTAGGGGACATATGTCCCAGAATAAAGTTATTTTTTCATTTCATTAAATATCGCAAATTCATCAAAAACTTACCACAGACAGCTAGCTTGACAACAGCATCGACCAGATTCACGATGATGAGGGAGCGTTGCCTCTGCCTGTGGGAGTAACGTTGGTAGGACAGTTCCAAGTGTTTCTCCTTGAAGCTATTCGTCAACGAGAGTAAGTAAACTCCTTTGTAAACTTTACCTCGTTTGAAGACTTCTGATTCATCGAACTCTGTGAACATACAAATTGGTTAATGTTTGCTCTTTAAGAAAAATATTAACGCAACTACAACTAGCCATTTGTAAGATAACTTTAGAGTATTTTTATTTCGATTTTGGATCAGATTGAGTCCAATGTAAGAGTAGTAAATACAAGTTATTAAACTCTTAAGCAGTATGAGTTTTAAATTTTTTATATTTTGTCCAAACTTTACAAGAATGGAAGCTATTTTTTTTTTGTTTATATACTTTTGGATCAGATTGAGTCCAATGTAAGAGTAGTAAATACAAGTTATTAAGCTCTTAAGCAGTATGAGTTTTAAATTTTTTATATTTTGTCAAAACTTTAAAAGAATGGAAGCTATTTTTTTTTGCTTATATACTTTTGGATCAGATTGAGTCCAATGTAAGAGTAGTAAATACAAGTTATTAAACTCTTAAGCAGTATGAGTTTTTAAATTTTTATATTTTGTCCAAACTTTAAAATAATGGAAGCTATTTTTTTTTGTTTATATACTTTTGGAGCAAATTATATCAGTTAATCGTTAAAAATTACATTGTGCGTCAAGTTACTGCTTCTATCTTGAATTCACAAGCGTTTTATAATTGAAACTATAACCACTAACCACCAACAATTTCTTTCATATTTATTTATATTTAGTCGAACTAAACATTTTACGTAATGAAAAACCTTGAAGAGTTTTTTTCTCTTTAACAAGCACGGCTCGCGTCCTTAAATAACTACAGATTGCATAATAGTTTTGTTTATGACTTTCAGATTGCTCTTGACGTTTCAGTTTCGGAAAATAGTCCAGTTGTTGTAATTGGGAATGATAAAAATAACAGCTAATGTATCAGAAAATTTAAAAAACAGGAAATTTTTTTTATATGTAATAACCCTTATGATTTATAAAAGTCTTTGAAACTCAGCAACTTATGTGCCGATACCTGTCTGGAGTATCAACACTGGGACACCTTTCCCATCGAGTGTATGGGTACAAGATGCTAAAGAGACAAAATCCATTGGCCAGGTAGTTTATACACAACACCTGTACCAAACACTCGTAGCTCCCTATGATTTATTCTTTTGTGGCGTAACTAATGATAGCCAATGAGAAATAAGATTCCAAAAAGGCCACGCCACTAAGAACAAATCGGGTACAGAAGACAGAAGTAGAGGATACCGAGATAGACAGAGCTCTTAGGACTGAGAAAGATGGACTAATCAGACCTGGAGCGCCACGGCTAAGACGTCCATGACATGCATCATCAAACTACATCTATTTGGATATATAACAATTTATAATGTAATTAATATTTTATGGCAAACCATATTTATCTGAAGCATTCAACCATTTTACAATATAATTTTATTGCAATCAAATGTAAATAAATACTTTATTCCTTTATGTAGTTTGTATACTATTATATTACCCAATTATTATAATTATTGGCACGACAGACCGTGAAGGTCCAAGGCCTTGCGCGATGTACTTAGGAAATACATCGCGCGTTTCACGATGTGTTTTCATAGGGTGGGTCCGTCACTCCCACGCCTATTTTTCTGAGTGCCACCCATTGGCTAACGGGCCTCATAAATGCCCGGGGGAGGCTGTGAGTGAGTATTGTATAATTATATGCTAGAAAAAATCCTGGATAGGGCCGGGGACTCGAACTCGCAATCTTTGGGTTAGCAGACAGGCGCGTTGCCACGCTGCTACCGTCACCCCCAAATTAACCAATACCACCCCTTGTTAATATAATATATTTTCAATAGTAATAATATTTTATAAATATAAAGATATATAATTGGTAAACACAAAAGCGCTGGAAAGGAATTCAGTAATAATAATACTTTTGCAGGACTCAAATAATTTTAATTAATATAAATATATATTTGGATAATTGTCATCAGCAATTATCCTAGCATCCCAATCAACAACATACATAGCAACATGTGTTGCGCTGCATTCAGTTTCACCGTTATATGTTGGCCAATTTTAAAAATTTTTCTTTGATTCATACAGAATATATTTTTTGAGGTTTCAATTGTTTTTTTCTCAGTCACATCATTATTTAAAAAATTTAAACGAAAAATCTTTTTAAGTTAGAAAACAGCTTATTTTAAGGAACGATATTGTTTACGACTAAGGCGATAATAATAGCCTCTTAACATCTCAATCCACAAAAGCTAAACACCTCCAATGTTATGCAAAGACTAAAACAATTATCCTTTATTGTTATTTTTGTATAGTTGGTAATTTAAGGATATCATTTGTATGGTAACAGCATTATTATGTAAAACTTTCTTAGTTAAGATCTCAAACAAAGCTAGTGCTTCCCAAGTGAATCAATTTCTCCCTCTTTGGAGTAGTTCGTTTTATGAAGGCTTTTACCTCTCCTCACCAATTTAGACCAGATTCTACTTTTATAGCCATCGTTAAAAGGACTCTTTTAAATGACCCTTTAGATTTACTTTGTCGGAGCTTTTGATGAAACCAGATTAGTCTGTACGTTGCTTACACTAAGTTATGTGCTAGTTAAAAATGTTATATTGAGTATTTTTATTCAATTTTTCAATTGGGTTATTTTTTCATTTAGTCTTCTATTAAATGAAGACCACCGTGGAAAACAAATGGTTACAATTGTTTTTTTTTTAAATTTAGTAATTGATAGGTGCAAGAAAGGGAAAAAAAGTCGAAAAATGATTCGAAGTTAAAAAGAAAAATATAAAAGTATATGTCCATAAGCAACAGTATAGTAACAATGCCCACCAACTAATGAACACCCAATAGTTAAAACTAAGAAATTATAATCATAATTGACTGATAAATGACTGAATTAAAAATAAAAACTTTCGTGAATTTAGAGAACACAATACTGTTACCATAGAAAGCTTGACAGAACCGAAAAAGCGAAGAACAATTCCCCTAGAACAATTAAAGCTTCCTGCAACAGCGGTATCATGATGTACGGGATTGTACTCACCTCCCTTCCGGAGGGCAATATTGTAAAGTTTTTATTTCTTTATTCTGTTCATTTTAGGGATTTAATAATGATTTATGTGAAATTATATTTTTGTTTTTTAATTTGTTTAACTTTTTTTGGAATAGAGTGCTGTTATTTTGAATCCTATTTTTGTATTTGTATTTTTTTTATTGATATTGTATTTTAATAGTATTTGTATCTATCTCATTTATTTTTATTCTATTTTAATTATATATAATAGAGTTTACGAGGATTGTTCGTAAACTGGTGAGGGGAGTTAAGGACTCCGCGGGGAAGTTATTTTTCCATTTAGTCTTCTATTAAATGAAGACCATCGTGGAAAACAAGTGGTTACAATTTTTTTTAAAATTTAGTTATTGATGGGTATAAATAGGTGCAAGAAAGGAAAAAAAGGGGAAAAAATGGTTCGAAAAAAAGAAAGAAAAACATAAAAGTATATGTCCATAAGCAACAGTATAGTAACTATGCCCACAAAGTAATGAACCCCCAATTGTTAAAACTAAGAAATAATAATAATTGACTGATAAATTGAATTAAAAATAAAAACCTTCATGAATTTTTTATTTGTCGTCATACTTAGAATTTCGCTTTCTGAGATGTAAGTTTTTTTTACAACGCTTGATATTCTTCCGTGATTTTCAAAGAAACCAGCTTAGATTACACAAAAGTAAGATAAGATTTGCATTTTTCGATAAAAGAAACTAAAAAAACAAAAACGAAAATCATAAATCAACACATAAAAATAAATTACCGTAACTCGGCTCTGAAACTACGCAATACTCAGCAGAAAATTTATGGTGATGATTAAAGTAATGCAGTATTTCATTAATGTGCAGGCTCTAATTAGATGAGTCGAAAGATTTTAATTAACTGGGAAAGGGATGGATATTATCAAGCTTCTAAAATAATGGAGTGAGTTATGAAATTATAAATTAAAATTTCTGAACGAAATTATAATAAGTGAATTTTTTAACGGATTTTTAAATACGTTTTTCTTAAACTCAGCAATAAGCAGCGAAGTATTGTATTCATGTAGGATATGAAAAAAAAAAGTAGTTTTCAGAATCGAAAGTTTTGACTCACATTTCATGTTACAAGGAATTTCAAGGAACAAATTTAGTATCGTGTCTGTCTATAGTCAAATTTGTGTTTAGGAATAATCGAGTGATATACTTATCCAATTTTGACGAAATTTTCAGTGACTGTACCTACGTAATCCCATACAGGTTTTATTAGATCCTGTCCACTTACTTGCATATGCTTAAAGGTATTTTCCTCGCCAAAGCTATATTTCGAAAACGTGTCGTCCAACTATGCCTAAATTTGGAGGAACGTTGGAGATTAGTGACGAACACTCTGATCTATTCTTCATTCAATCTTAAAACCTGCTCAATTTTTTCTTTTATATATTCATATAATATATATCTCTTCATTTATATATATATAAAAGTCATATTCAGAGATTGTGTGCTAATAATCTTAATCCTAAGCTCTCCCTATAAAAAAAGAATGCATATATACATGATTAAGAAACAGAATAAATTAGTCTTTCAGTCTTTCAGTTACAACAGGGAGTGTTATTTCTTATCCCCATTTCCTTTATATATATAAGAGAGAGGGGGGTAAGAGGGAGGGAGAGAGAGAGAGAGAGAGAGAGAGAGAGAGAGAGAGAGAGAGAGAGA
>NW_027115445.1:1062365-1069037 GCF_000696795.3 Halyomorpha halys | reverse complement strand
AGAGAGAGAGAGAGAGAGAGAGAGAGAGAGAGAGAGAGAGAGAAGAAAAGTTTCTAAAAGGTCAGTAGCATTTTAAGCTTTACTCACCTCACGCTTAAATGATCAGATTAAAAAAATAAACATACCAGATAAGATAAAAAGCAAAGTTTGACTGTGACACAAAAATCGATCGGCATAATCTAGCAGAGATAAGTTGTTGATATTGAACGATTAAGTGCATTCTGGAATACACATGTTGGTATAATGGTATAAACTTAACTTAAATTTTACATCAACAACATGGAAAGAATACATATTGCAGCTTTGCCTGAATAGTAGCATATCTGAAAAAAACATATATATGTTTTCTTGTATTTGAGGTATTATATAAACTGTACTACAGTAAATTGTTTACGGAGTTTGGTTACTTTTTGACAAACCTACCTGCTTTGGGATGGTCTATAAACAGTAGAGAAAGAAACCCCAATAATATCTTGGGAACCCATTCGTTATAAAATAAAATCAACATTTTTTTTTTTTTGTCAGACAAACCACTATTTTAGCAGGTAAATGTTCAATATAATCTATTTATTTTATTATAATATTTATGTAATATAATAAAGTAATACTATACGTAACAAAATAAAATAGAGCCTAACCGTTTTCTAAAATGTTTGCTGGCGTGAATTGCATGTTAATTTAAGTACTGAATAGCATTTTCCCTGGAGCGAATGGTTAGAAAGAATAATATTCTAGGCATATAATTTGTTTATGAATTTGGAGAAATTCTAATGTTTTTCTTTTTTAATCATTTATTTATTGTTATTTACAACTGTATAACATATATACAACAAGTTAATTTGCTGTAGGTGAGATAGTGACATGATACAAACATGTGGAGAATCCACCCATTGATAGAACTCCAATAATATTTATAGAAGAGAAGATCCCGAGGCCATCTTCATTTCAGACGCCTAGGAGGATTATTAGGTAATGAAGAAGAAGCCAGGTTAGAAACAAGTGGATTTGGGTGGTTGGGGAGTTTTCCATGGAAGGAATGGTATCTGGTTTTGGCTAACTCGGCAACATATAGGACATTGAGGTCATGATGGATGACTTGATTTGTGACAAAGTAAGGAGCGTTAAGGATAAATTCTAATCTAAAAGCAGAAAATACAAAAGCTAGTCATTAAAAAAAAATGTTTAAATTAAAAATGAAAATATTTATACCTACCAAGATATTTTTCAATTTGCTTTATCATTTCATTTTATAATTACCTTAACCCTAGTCTGGTTTGTTAGTTTAAAAATTTTGAACTTTCAATTAGAAACGAAAATGCTCCGTTTTTATTTTATATTTTCCCTTTAAAATATTTTACAATTTATCGTAATAATTTATTATTAGAATTAAGTTTAAGAATAACATTTAATGATCTTTTTGTGGAGGGCTGCTGTCTTGTAATACAGAGATTCCCAAACCGGAGTTCCGCGAAATAATTTAGGAATGGGTCATTCCACATCAACTCACAAACAGTTTTGAATGTTAACATCTCCGATTTTCTTCAAATTTTGCACCAGTGAAGTTGTGTATGCTTCGTAACCTTTCGGAACTTTTCTTGAAAAGATGAATCACTTTATTTGTATCAATTGATAATTTCTAGGCTCCGCCATTTTACTACTTCTACTAAAAGGGTTCCTCCATTTTCCTACTTCTAGTAAAAGGGTTCCACAGCCAAAAAAGGGCTAGAAACCACTGCTAAAGAGTACAACTCGAGCAAAAGGTTATAATGAACTGGGATTGGGTTGTGAGTGATTGAGTACTTGCTCTCATGTATTTCCCCAGAGCTAATATAATCAGAATTTAACTATGTAAAGGGTTCCGCATAATTTGATGAACAGCAAATAGTTTGATACAATTTGGTGCAATACTCTTAATACAACTAGAAATTAAATTTATTTTATTTTATTTATTTTTTTCAAAATTCCAAAAAAGGTATTCTGTTCGGTATTTTTTAAAAAAATATTTTGATTTGCATTTAGTATTTTATATGCATTAAAGCAGTATTTGTTTTTATAATTAAAAGATTAAATTTCTCAATCAAAGGCTGAGTATTGAGTTTTCAAATTTTTGAAGTTTATTATCTTTAGATATTTTTATGATGGCTTCTTTTATAAACATAGATTGTAAACTAAACATTTTTAGATCCAGGAAAATTGGTTTAGAGAATTGTTGTTTTGTTTTATTTTTTTAGTATAACATGAATAATACTTTGATCATTGAATCTATAACTACCCCAACCCATACCGATAATTCAAACTGGATGAGAAATTTAAAAAACGTGAAATAGACTATTATAGCTATTAATCAGAGTTATTATCAATAAAGATTTACTATAAACAAATGAGAGAGTATCGAATACAAATACACGAGTCCCATTGGGATATAACCTCCACTATCGATCAAGTCACTCAAGTGTTAATAATTTATATTAACGTGTCCCTTTATAGAACTTAATGACATCTTACTCCTGAGGATAGCCAACGGCGTGTGGCCTTGGAGGATATCCATCACACGTGGATGGATCCTGGAAAAGGAGAGTTCGGAGTAAAACTTACAAAATCTTAAAAATGATTCTAGCCATACTTTCCACAGAATGAAGGGGCGTGGACGGTCCACAGAAACTCTACAAAGCATTCGATTCAACTTCACAAAAGTTTATCTAGAAAAAATAGTCAATTGAACTCAGAGCCTGGCTACAGAGTATTGAAGGCTGATTCTGAAAAACCCCATCTTTAAAAGCTCGACTACTAATATTAACATGTGGACAGATCGAACGTGTTTTTCCGTGGGAAATTTTAAATTTATATAAATTGTCTAAATAAGAATTTTCAAAAGTACGAAAATGACGAAATAAGCTGAATCTGACAACAAGGATACATTTAATAGATTATTTAAGATCTAGAACTAAGGATACAAGTGCATTTATTATTCCAGAGGTATAGAACTATTGTTTCGATACACATTTCAATTTATTTTATTTTAATACAGGTAGTGTGAAAATCTAGAAATAAAATTTTCTATTTTCTGAATTTTTATGAAAATTAAAACTTAATAAACAAATTTAAAAAATAATATAAATATGAAGTATACTGCCTCCTATGAGTTAGTAAAGTTTTAATTTATAATATATGATTTTTTTTAATTTTAAACAGTTTTTAAAATTGTATATAATAATAAAAATAAATTGTGGAAATAAATGTACTAGGCTAGTCTTATGAATAATGAATACAAAAAAAAAATTATTCTCACAAAACTAAGGTGTTCCTTTTTTTTAATCCTAATTATATAATACACTTTGTATCATTGAAACCAATTTATAGATACGCTTTGGATAAGTATAAATAGACTAATAATCGAAAGACTAAATAGAGAGAATCACAGACATTAAATTAGAGAGATGAATCAAAAAAGTTTAGACAGGAATGGTTCGAAAATGTTATTTTATAAATATTATTTATTGGGTGTGATAATGACATGAGTTTTAACTTATAATTACATTTCCATCTATTTTACTTCACTAATTTACTGCAACTAAAATTACTAGAATAATGTTTCTGTGCATTGTCTTATGATAGTTAATAACGTATGATAGTTAAAATCTAAATTAAAATGAATGAAATCATTTTAATAGGTGGTATGATAATTCTGCCCGTTATAACAAAAAAAGTAGGCGAATTCCTTTACGAAATAAATTCGTGAGATTAACCTCAACTAATTAAGCCTGTTTTATGTTGGTGGTATAGCTTAGGCTGTATGCAACCAATTCACTACAGCTGAGGGTTTTTTTTTTGCTAGATAATGGCGATCAAACAAGAGAAAAGGTTTGGAAATACATAAAAATGCCTCATAATTAATAAAAATTAAAATCAAGAATGCTCAAGTTATCTTAGGAGTAAAAATAAAATCCACAAGCTACACTTAGCCACACTAAGCTTATAAAATCAAATTATTCATCAATATTTTAATTTTTGATATGAATGAATGATTCATTACCATATATATTTTTAATATTACTAGTTTTTATTGAAGAATAGTAGTATAAGTTGTAAGAATTAAGGCCAGTGCGTGTTGTTGTTTTAAGTATTTATTCGTACCATATATACAGATTAAATTAAAAAAAATAAGGGAAACGAAAATATAAATAGTAACAATAATACTAACAAAATTAATACTACTAAAGTACAATATAATATAAAAAACTGACAAAAATAAAAGTAAATAAAAATTAGAAATATATCAATCGATATATACCAACATAAATCGATGTAATCAAAACTGAATGAATAATAACAAAGTGATTTATATACAAGATAAAAAAATTAAATGTAAGTAAAAACAAAATAAATACATCTGAAATACTAACGGGCATATGGTACAAGAGCCGGGAAGAAAAAAAGGCAGTTCTGACCTTATCTGACCCCAATTCTTCATTACTTTAATGAAAACTGTGTATAATTACTAGTCAAAATTGATAAGTCTGCCAAGTATAGGTAGGGAGAATAAAAAATGGCGGTTTTTTTAAAACCTTAATTTTTCATTCGGAGCTCTATATCTTTATCTTAAAAAACTACTAACAACACTAGAAAATCTAAGAGAACATTATTTAAAGAAGAGTAAATGCTATAAAGTAGTTGTAGGACTAGTAGTTTTTATGATATTTGACAAAATAAACTCACAAAATGTTAATTTCTAGTTGTTCGTATAAAATGTTGCATTTTTGAAAAAAATATATCTCTAGATCCATAAGACGCACATATGTCTACCAACACTCAAAATAAAAGAAATTTCACTTACGATAAAGTAGTTTATGACATTTATCTTCGTAGGGGTAGTAGTTTTTATGATATTCACGTATGAATATAAATTTGGAAAATAAAAATTTGTCCGAACAAATATAAATCAATTTATATTAGCAAATTTCATGAAAACTATTACTCCTATGAAGATAAACGTCATAAAATACTTTATAGCTCATTAAACTAGCTTTAATTTGAGTGCTAGTAGAGATCTGTATCTAAAATGGTTTTTGAGATATAGATTTTTCAAAATAATTTCACAATTCACAATTTCAAAATTCAGTACGTCCCATACGACATTTTCATGAAATTTGCTTTTTAAAAAGCTATATCTCGAAAACTATTTAACGTAAATAACTCTATTAGGACTCATATTTTAGAAAATTTGCTCTTCTTTAAATGATGTTCTCTTAGGTTTTCTAGTGTTGTTCCTACTTTTTGAGATATAGAGCTCCGAATGAAAAATTAGTGAAAAAAAGCGATAAAGAAAACTAATTTTTCATTCGGAGCCCTATATCTCAAAAAGTAGGAACAACACAAGAAAACCTAACAGAACGTCATTTAAAGAAGAGCAAATTTGCTAAAATATGAGCCCTAATAGAGTTATTTACGTTAAATAGTTTTCGAGATATAGCTTTTTAAAAACAAATTTTATAAAAATGTTGTATGCCCTTTTCATGATGTATCAGAGACACATTAGATTAGAAACTTCTTTACAAACGGATCCAAAGGAGTCAACATATCCTAAGAACGCTGCGTAATACCTTTATTTAATAAACTAAGTAAGGATTATCGGTTATATTCTGACTTCATCCTTCATCAATGAACAAAGATATAAAAAAAAATCATTTACATCTCATAGTAACCGTAATAGTACCCTAATAAATATAATAAAATCTGGATATCAGTAACAGATCTAAAATCTATAAATAATTCTGGAGATCCGTAACATAATGAATAAAGGAGTTTCTATCGTTAAGGAACTTAACGAACATGAAAACGTCAATAATTTCTCAAATCGAAACTACAACATGTAACATTAATAATTTTATTCTACTTCACATGGGATTCAATGCCGAAGATCTTTCGCTATCTGAACATATTATGAATATTATTGTTATTGATCAATCAGCATGTCGCTAGGGCCACAGAGCTGGGGCAAAACTTTTAACAACCAACGAAAAGTTGTCCATTTTCAGGGATCGCTTAAAATAATGGAGGGAAGAAAGCAAGAAAGATTTCACTTTATTCTTTTGATAACTTAGAATTTCAGCATTTATTAGTAAAGATTTAGAATTACAGAGATGAAACTCGTACCTGCGCACAACAGAGTTAATGGACGTTTGATTAATGAAACATTAAGGAATGACTCTTCTTCCCTGTTTATTTTTCTCGAGAGGCTGATTAATAATAAAATATGGTTGTTCGACTGTGGTAGTAGTATCAAACATCAATTGTCCGGCTATAAGTCTGGTAAAGATATAATAATAAATACATGAAATGAGAAAGAATTGAAACAAAACATATTTATTAAAATCTTTAATTTTATATAGATTAAATAGTTATGGTATTCAGAATTCATAGGCAAATGGAAATGGAATATAAATATGTAGAATAAACATATCTTAATTCGCTCAACATATGATCTATTCTTCAGTCAACCTTAAAAACAGCTCATTTTTGTTTTTATGTATTTAATGTACGTAATTTATGCATGTCCGATCACGGATTAATAAGTATGCTGTGTAGTGTAGCAACCCAATGTATTTGGGCAGCACGGATGAATAAAGTATTTCTCTCTCTCTCTCTCTCTCTCTCTCTCTCTCTCTCTCTCTC
>NW_027115445.1:1054597-1062060 GCF_000696795.3 Halyomorpha halys | reverse complement strand
TATATAAACTAACACATATTAACAAAGATGCATTTTTTTTTCTTTTTTCAAACAATAATTTACTATAACCTAAATAAAATATATTTTAAATTGTATTTTTTTTTACAATTTCATTTATTTTTTTCCTATCCTCCTTCATCTCTCATTCATTATTCATTCTTTCTCTCTTTTTGTTCTCCATCTCTCTCTCTCTCTCTCTCTCTCTCTCTCTATCTCTCTCTCTCTCTCTCTCTCTCTCTCTCTCTCTCTTACTCTTTGACCTATACAATCCTCAGTACCCCACTACTTCCTGGGTTTGGCAATAGATGGAAGCATCTTGAATTCCTATTCTAAATGTGTGAGGGTTCTTCCTCAAACAATTTCAATAATACATTTTTCTTTAGAATACTGCTTATTAAGAGGCAGCATACTCTAATAGTGCAGAGATACATTTTTTTTTAAACCATCAAACAGTAATTTTTATAAAAATTTTCCTTTCATTACAGGTTAACTATAGGGGCTAATAAAGACTTTAGGACAGAGTCTGAGACATAAACCTGAGTCACTACCTCTGAATTAAAATGCCTTCAAAAGTATTGATAATATAATATCTTCCTAATTTTTCAAAAACTTTGTTTTGTAATCTTACTTTATAATCATATGTTTTCCAGAAAAAAACAAGTTTTTAGTGGGACAAAGTTTAATGATTTTCTTCAGCTTTATTCTATGATTCATAACAAGTATTACCCCTACCTATTTCTTTTGAATAACAAGATCAATTTTATATATTTTTTTTTAGTTTTATAATATAAATATTTTGAAACTATCAGTGATATTTATATTTAAATAAATAAACTCCTCTCATATAGATTTTCAGAAGAGGAAGCATTATTAATTATTAAAACAACCCTCATAATTATTATGGAGCATAGTATTTAAAATGATTCCTATTTACCTGTTAATTGCACTTTGGAAACTGGAATGATAATATAAAATGCACCATATTAAATGAAACATTTATTAAAAAATAAACAAACATATAATGGTGATTTGTATAACATTATCCCTCAATAAACCCATTCATTAATTTTTCTTAATCTCTCTCTATTTAAAATAAAAATATAAGTTATGAAAATATTCTCTATAATAATTATAATAATACACGAATCATCATAATTTTACATTAAACTCCAAATATCTTTTATAAATAACTAATTTTACAATTTAACTTAATAAATATTGATTTTCCCCAATGCTGAATATAACTATATATGATTATAGTTACAATGGCATTGGTCATAATCAGTTGGGCGTCATCATAATAATATATACATATACAGAGTATCTCGTAAGCCTATAGCTCTATTAAAAAAGGTCAAAGTAGACCAAAAATATAAAACAAAAAAGAGGAACTGGAGGTTTCCAAATTAATGATACTCTCAAAATATAGACCAGATGTAGCTGTTCTAACTTAAGATGTTATAAAGATGTTTATTATAGGCATGTCATTTGTTTTTAAATGTATGCAGCTTCATCTCATTTTCTTCTTTTTTTTTTTAAATTTAAATATAAAATTAAAATTTTATGATAAAAAACTTGTTACTCGAAGATGGACAAATTTAAAAAATATCGGAAAAAGTATGCAAATCCACTAAGATGTCCCAAACTACTCAGTATTCGGAAAGAGAACCCTTACTCCTTACAGTGTTCTAGTGCATTGGCGTTCAAATTGCTTTAATATGAAGTGCCTTCACTTCATTTGGCCCTTGTGATCATCAGAGAG
The DNA here is from genome assembly GCF_000696795.3 of Halyomorpha halys. Lineage (NCBI taxonomy): Eukaryota > Metazoa > Arthropoda > Insecta > Hemiptera > Pentatomidae > Halyomorpha > Halyomorpha halys. The sequence continues at coordinate 1,060,298 of NW_027115445.1, read as the reverse complement.
AAACTCTCTTGCAATTTCCATTTGGCCCTGATGATATTATGGCCTATACAGCCAGTTTGATGGCAGGTGAGATACCTGCCACCGCAAAAACTCAAATAATTAATATTTTAATTAAATTTACCAGTAAAATACTCTACATTTAACAGAGTAGTTTAAATTATCTTAATATATGATTTTATTTTTATATATTATTATAAAATGAATTATTTGAGAAAACATCAACTAAAATATGCTACAGGACTTATATTAAAATGGCTTAAATCATTTTTAAGTTTAAGGTAAGTATTTATGGTATTAAATATTTACATCAAATTTAAAGCAAGCTTTATAGTATTCCTATATAAATATTATAGTATTTTTAGATTAGTTTTTCTCAAATAGTGCATTTTTCGATCGTATCATGAAGGGTGTCATACAATTTCTCTCAAAATTATGTTGAATTATAATAACTATTTATTATGAGATAAATATTATTTTATTTGTTTTACTCTTGCATAATTTATCCCCAATTTCAAGCTCTATTTTTACGTTTTATGTTATATGGTAACAACCATAATAAATTGATGAGTTAAATGACCATTAATCTTCCACAAAATTACCCACTAACGTAAATAATTAATAATTGTTGGAATGTGGATCAAAATAAGTGTATAGGAAACCTCAGCTATAACTTAAACAATTATTATATATTATTGGTGGTCACTTTATTTTTATGTATGTTCTGACATACTTATGTTCACTTATGTTGAATCCTAAACAACTGTGACTTTGATATTTGATTAATATTTATGCTTTTACTGATTTTTTTTTGTAGACATAATTGCTTTATCGGATGTATCATATAAAAATCACTACTGTAATAAACTTTAAGAATAATCTTGAGGTGGATTTAAATCTGATAAATGTCACTAACAAGCGTATTCAAGCGACAACTCTAGTAACTTTTTTATATGTAATTTTGATCTTTATATGGTTTAATTTAGATAGTCCGAAAAAAAAACAAATATTGTCCATGATAACTTTCCAACATATTCCACATGTTTAACGTAATTTCATCTGCTTTTTTAACAAAAATGAGTAGATTATATTACTCCAGTGAAATATCTCTGATATTACCTTAGTGAAATATCCCTGCTTCTCACGCTTTTAATTTAGTTTTGAATCAGAAGTGAAGAAATATTCATTAAAAAAAAAAATTCATTCTTGATATTTATGAAAAAAATTGTTTCTACAAAAACAATTGAAAATACAAAACAAAACAATATTAGGTGCCAGTTCAGGAACAATGGCAGGTGAAATATTAATCAAATATGTATATAATCATTCTAAAATATTTTTGAACCAGAAATGTTATTGAAAATATTTAAATTGTAAATTAAAACTTTTAATTAAAAAGCTAAAGATCTTGTAATGAACAGAATTTTATGGCAGTTTTGAAAAATATGATATAATGTTTATAAAAGAAAATAAAAACAAATTTTTTTAATAATAATAATTGTTATGAACTGTTACTAAAGAGAAATAACGCACAAAACATTTTTAAAACTAATAACAACAATAAAATATTTATTAATTTATAATATATTTTAAACAGTTAATTTGTTTAGCGAAATGGAGTTTATTTATTAACTACGTGAACGGGCTTACCTCGCTATTCACACAAGCTATTGTGTTTCAATTAATATTGAAATGAAAATGACAAACACTAACGATACACTGAAACTCGCCCTCTCATAACAAAATATATCAAAATAATAGCGTTAAACGTTTTAACGTAACTATAGGTGCCTCTATAGTTTTATATTTAAATGTTATTAAATATTTTATTATATTCCAGGTATCAGTTGTTATTATTTTAGTAATAAAAAAATCACAACACCATTAAAAATAAATGCTTATTTTAAATCAATTTACTCTCATTGTTGGTATAGTGAAAATATCTTTACTGTATTAAATTATTCTTTATTCAGAAAATTATTTATTTTACATTTTATATTAAGAATATCTGTGAGCCTAATTTTAATCTATTCATCTTTATGACAAGCTATAAAATATTTAAGACATTAAATGTAAAATAGCCGAAGTATAAGTTTAATAAAATGTATTCGGTGATAAGGAAACATTAAATTAAGCCTCATAATTAGATTTTCGAAATATTCCACGTAATATTTGTTGAATTTAACAGAGCTTATAGACTATCTCGTGTCTACATATGTTACAGATATTATATTATGATACCAAATCAATAATTTCTTTTCCGAAACAATAGGTATTATAAATAAATAATTAGGTATTTTTGTTGGTATTCTTATTGGCGACGTTTTATTCAACAAATCAATGTAACATTTTAGAAACCTTAAATTAGGGTTCACATAATTCTCTTGAATTATTGAAAATTATTTATTTATTTTTTGAATTTTAAGATTTTAGTGAATTTAATTTTATTGAATTTAACTTTAATGTAATTTTAAAATTTTTTAATGTTAGCAAACCCTCTCTTCCTGGAGAATGTTCCAGTTTAGTTGAGGTGTATGGAGTTGAGCACCAATTATTTTTGAGTAATCTTTTTAGTTTTTTAATTGTAATATCTCGTGTTGGATGGTAAGCTCATTTACTATATAATGTGTGTTTTTTCAGTTGTAAAATATTGTCCTGATGATGCCTGAATGGACGAAAATTTGGCAAGATAAATAAATTAATTTATTTGAGACTACAATGGCCTATTTGTGTACAGGAATTCAAAAATAGTCTTAGCCCTCAGGTATTCTGTTTTTTCTGACAGATATTAGAGTCAATGCAGTAAAATATTATGATTACGAGTGTAATATTACATATATAAGCTCAATTTAATTCTAGAGCAATATTATAATTTATATAATATTATAATTTAATTCTAGGTTAATATTAACCATTAGCAAACAACACTCGGTGTACATCAGTAGTTCTCAACCCAAAGAAATTCGGGGACGATATAATGTCGAATTCCACTGCTGACTTGGGGCAAAGGGGAGTCTCCCTCGAAAAATGTTTGAAAATTAGTTTGATTCAAATTGCATATTGAGTAACTTTTATTGGCCATTTACCATTTTCAGCTTCAATAAATCCTTTCAGCTAACAATCAAATATGGTTAGTAAAATAGTTACAAAAGCTCACAAAAATATAAGGTTGGAAAGAAAGTATTTAAGGAAAGCAGATTTTAGTTTTAAAAAATCAACATCTATTAATTAAATATATCTAATCAATTATATATAGGGGCAGCGGCAGCAGCGTGGTAATGCGCCAGTCTACCAATCCACAGGTTGTCGGATCAAATCCCGGTCCCACCCGGGCTTTTTTCAAGCACAAAATAATGTAAAACTCACTGACAACCTCCCCCCGGGCATTTGTGAGGCCCGTTAAGCCAATGGGTGGCACTCACAAAAAATAGGCGTGGGAGTGACGAAAAAACCACGTCAAGAAACGCGCGATGTATTTCCTAATACTGAGAATATTATCTCCTAACATTGGTAAATACATCGCGCGAGGACTTAAGCCTCCATGGTTTGTTGTGCCCATAAAATAATAATAATCCATTACATAATCACCTTCATTTATAATGACATTCTCCAATCTTTTAGGCATGGTCTCGATCTCCTGCTTACAAAAATTAGATGGCCTGTCATCTATCAAAGAAACCTATACTGGCATTTTCAAGTTCACTTTTTTCTTTAAATATTTTTCAAGAAACAGCTTGGGGGATTAGAAGAAATGATAATGAGTTGGGAAAATATAAGGACTGTAGCTAGAATGAGAAAGTATTTCCTATTTTAAGGGATTCAGTTTTTTTCGGGCAATTAAAGCCGTATGAGGTTTTTCATCATCATATTGCAAGATAACTCTTCGACGATTAATCAAAGCACGCCATTTTTCATCGGAGTATAATTGTACGAGTAGTTTCCAATATTGTGGCCATTTCCTGACTTGAAAGTTTTAGATCTGATTCTATGAAACCTTTAAGAACGTCATTGTCAAGGTCTTTGGGTCGACCTGATCTAAGAAGACCCACAAAGCTTACTAGATTGAAAACGTGCAAACCACTTTTCACATTAAATGAGGCTTAGTGAATCAGGATAAACCAATGTGAATTTTCAGTGAGCTTCACTTGCATTAGTACTGTTTCAAAATTCGGACAGCATACAGTGTCTTAAATGAATTTCATTAATTTCCATGGTTAAAAAGAACGATAAGACTCAACTTAAATCCACTCCTAACTTAAAGAAGAATAACATGATAATAAAATGCAAAACGTATTTCAAGATAATCTTAGATGTAGAAATAAAAACATCGCTTATAAATTATAAAGTACAAAGTAAAAAGAAAAACCTTAAAAACATTTTTTCGAACCTTACATGTGTATCGGACCCTCTTTCTCCTCACGTGTTGTGAACCACCAGTGCACATGACTTTTGAGCAAGTTCTAAATTAATGTTTAATGTTTTTTATAACTTGGACTATATTTTATTGTAAAATGAAATAAATTGTTAATTTTAAAGAAATATCAGAAAAATTGGTTTACTATTTAGATAAAGTATATTGGACTAAGTAGGTTAAACACCTGAAGATGGGGCGATGGCCCCAAAACATTGCGATTCACTTAATAGTTCTGAATAAAGGACACTTAACAATAAGGAAATTTTATTACCACCCAACTAGATAAATGTTTTAAGTACAAAGCGATTTGCAAACATCTGAACATGTATGAGAATCTAAAAGATCTTACAGGATAACGGAAATAAAGTCGGAAAACGAAAGACTGAAGATTCAGTCGATGTTTAGGATTATTTGTCACGCTTTTGACAGCTCAGCCCATTCAGCCCAGAACATTGCCGAACGCATGAGCTGGATACGAGCAAGACACTGCCATCTATGTGAGATCATTAATTAATTTATGTGCAGAATAAATAGTGCATATGTCGTGTGTTTGTTACTTGACTGTTATCTACTTATTAAAGAAATTATTCGAAAAAGCTTTGATGCTAATCCTCTTATTAACATTAGATGTTTATAAAGTGCTCATTAAAAAAAATTGTTGCACGAGCCAACATAAACCCCATGCTGCTAGCAGAAGAAAATGCGAAAGAGCTACATATATATGTCAAGGAAGCCATCCATCTATTTATTTACCCAAGAGATGATCCATCACATTCACATTACTCATGGGTCATCTGCCGTGGCTGCCTTGTTACTGTAGGCCAAGAGCTTTCTCACAGCCGCTCTACAGTCGATAGTCTCTTTTTAGATTCTGCCTACTCTGCAATCGTTCAAGTTGCTAACTGTCACAGCACAGGAGCAAAAAATATAAATGACCAAGAAGATAAATTCTTCCTGTTCCCAGAAAAGAGAGTCAAACTAAGTGAAATTAGAAGTATAGTAAGTGAAAAGGGGTTTCTAAAAAAAAAATAAAAAAAAAAAATATGGATATTTAAAAAGAAAAAATATAAATCTGCCTCAAAACTATAAAGATTGATTCTAAGGGGCCAATAACTCTTACCTGATTTACTGCAAAGGAATCGTTACCATCAGAATATTAAGTTATCAAAATCGGCCGAATCCTTCTGAAGAGCTGTTCGACCCCATTTCCCTCAATTATTAGGATTGATCGGTGGATCCTGAGAGGGGTGTCAGGGAGTTTTTTTAATTTAATAGTTTTTGAAATATTTT
>NW_027115445.1:1051162-1054161 GCF_000696795.3 Halyomorpha halys | reverse complement strand
AGCTCAACTCTATATAATTTCCACTAATCCCTGTTGAACACTACCTAGGACCAAACCTGGACAAACGACTGACTTGCTATCCTCATACAAGACAAGAAACTGCCCTTCGATATACACTGTCACAGCACTTACTAGACTAGACTATAATAAGTTCTAGTTGAACTTAAGGGAATGAGCTTTGGAGCTCCACCAAAGCATAAAATTCCTCTCTTATCCAACTATTATTGTCCAAAATGTTTAGTAAAATCTTTTTTTTTTTTTAATATTTTTATTGAAATTTACAACTGTACATAATAATACATTCGGTAAATTTGATCTCAGTTATAATAGAGTGATGAGGCGTGTAGAGAAACTACTCATTGGTAGCACTCTAATAACGTTTTTAAGTATTGTGATTTTACGAAGGATTTTGGATTGTAAGGATTGGATACGAGAGAAATTCGAAGGTTTAGTGGCACCCCGAAGCTCAACTCCCTGTATCCAGATAGGCCTTATTATTAGCATGTAGATCAGGCCTTTATAATGAATTGGAAGTTTAGACCATCTGTCTAGTAAGTGTCGAATCGATGTCCAGTTTCTTGTCATTTTACTCTTGTTGGAGGATTCCATGTTAGTCGTTTGTCCAGATGTAGTCCAAGGTAGCGGATCTGGTCGACAGGGGTAAGGGCAATATTATTAAAGGATACTGTAGGGCAGTCGATAGGCTTACGACGAAGGGTAAAGGTGTTTTGATGGGATTTATTTTAATCCCCCAATTACAACACCATTCTTCGAGGGCTGTGGTATGGGATTGGAGAGTTTGGGATGCGATTGAATGGTTATTATTAACTGCGAGCACACATGTGTCATCAGAATACTTGGTGAGGACAGTGTTAGGATTGGTTGGGATGTCAGCTGTATACGTAAAATCTTTAATAGCCCATTTAGACTGAATAAAATCGTCCATAAATACGTTAACATCATAGTTTGAGCTAAAATAGCACAAACCATCAAGCAATAATTATATTGTCTAGTTTTCTTAAGTGGTAATTACATTGCTTAGTTTTCCTAATAATTCTTTTCATTATTATTAGTTGTCCTAATTAATTATTCTTAAATCAGTTTTATTTTTTTTGGAATTTTGTATAATATTTTTTTTTCTTTTATATTTTTGTTTCTTTGATATATTTTATTTCACATATATACATTTAATATTTTATTACATGAATTTTCTTTGTAATAGTGAGTTTATTTGTTGTTTTATAATGCAGTAATAGATGCTTATTTTGGGTTTATTACTTTTGTTTAACTAATATTATTTTCTTCATCTTATTTTTAATTCATTATTATTTTCTTTATATGAGCTATTTATTGATAAAGAAATTTATCAGTTTTTCATTGGCTAAAAATCACTACCATGCGAATTCGTTCTACAGAATTTTCAATTTAAGTAAATTTTTCCCGAAAATCCAGAGTTATTTATGTCACTCCAGAGTTGTTGCTTTTGTCACATCGTTCATAACATTTCTCGTATTTTAGCGGTCACAGCAGTTTATTCCCGCCGTTTTTCAGCACTTTTGCTTTACCGCGAATCCGTCGAGTGCGCCTAACGGCAGTTCGGTCTGTGGATGAAATCAGCATGATATCAATGTTCCACTATTCTCTGGGCGTAATTTCGTGGTATTTTATTTTTATGCGTAGTAGAGAGTATATACTAGTTTCATTTCATATCATAGTTTTTGCTTGTTATAAGTAAAGTTATAAAAACTGTAAGATTTTAATTCTTCATCATCCTACGTTCACTTTTGTTCCATTGATGAACTGTGAATGAAGGTGGATAATAATTATTCCCATGGAAGTTTTATTCCATTATCATCATTTCTCGCCTCCCATCATTAGTTTTTTTTTTTTTTGTATATGGATCATAAAATTTTTTTTAGAGCATTATGGTCATTTGGGTAATTTATATCTGGTTTACTCAGACGTTATTATAATTTGTCATATTTGTTAATGTTATATTCTGTATTGTTATAATTTTTTTCAATTTGTTATTGTTATAATTTTTTAGAATTATAAATCATTCTAAAGGGAGTCGCTTTTGTCTTAAGCGTGTCGGGATGTTGTCCTATAATCAGCGTTTCCACTCGTACTTTTTTTAACAATCATAAATAAATACTATAACGCTTTTTTATAATAAACACGTATACTTAGTATTTTTGTAGTCTTATTTGGGTATAAAACCTTATTAACTCCAAACAGAGCAGGAAGTGATGAAATCCTGAATATATAAACCTATTCAAAACTCAGGATGAAGGTCAAGATTTTCTACATGAGTGCTCAGCAAAATAAATTTATCTCTCTCAAGCCAGAATCGATCCGGTATCCGTTTCTAGAGTGCTAGAGAACTATTTCTTACAAGTTTATCTTCCATCCAATATTATACTTCGAAATATTAAAATATGCACTTAAAAAAAGGAAAAAAGTTTTTAACAATGATATGATTTCCTAAAGGGATTAAATTTCGAATTAAAGATTAATCAATACTCAAAAAAATATTGAGTAAAAGTAAAGTATTTGTACTCCTCAGCTAAGTAATTTTTATTAAAGTAAATAATTAAATAACACATTGTACTCAGTACTCATATACTTACTACTCAACATTTTTAAGTAGATTGTATTTGAATAGAAAAAGAATCTATTACGAAATCACTAACAATTAAGCACACTTGTAATAATTTATAACAAGTTTACTCACGATTTTTGAGTTTATGACTAATTACGAATTTCTCGATAATTTTCAAAATTGATGTAATCGATTACAAAAGTAATGATAATTATTGAGTACGTTTAAAATCGATCACACTTTTTACTAAGTATTCACAAACTTTTGTTTTCATAATCGAAAAAGTAATCAAGTGCTGCCGAACTGACCACTAGATGTCTTCAAATTAATTAATTTTCTAAATAAATTTATTCAAATGATCCTTAACTCTAACGGATTATAGCAATTTTTCTCAGAA
>NW_027115445.1:1029146-1051097 GCF_000696795.3 Halyomorpha halys | reverse complement strand
TTAATAAAAATTTGTTTTTACAAATTTTGACATCCTTCTGGATTTTAAAATGCATTGGCAGTTTTTATTTATTTATTACAGTTTTTATGTACTTCTTAAATAATTGAATTCGTATTAAAAAGTAACTCCGACTAGATATTTACTGATCTTTTCTCTTATAAAATCTTGTTGCAATAAATTTAACTTGAGAACCCTTGCCGAGTGGAAAAAGGCATAGAATGTACTCAATTTGCCAAGGAAAGTGCAACATAGATCACAATGCCTGACTTTCATGTGCTGATATAGTAACCTTTTAAAGGGAGCCAGTTTCTATATTTTTTCTTTAAAGATTGGACAAACATAAAAAAAGGAACGAAATGTGAATAAAGAAGGAGCAAATTAATCAAACAGAACCCAGTAAAAAAAAGTCAGCCAGCTCTTTTCATCTATTTCGGAAAATAAAGAAACATCAACCCTCCATCAAACGCATTGGTACAGGAGAGCAGGGGTTCCTGGCGAGAGGTTTTCCAACAAAGGGGCCACCAGAACAAACCTTGGACCCAGGCTTCAAAAGAGCCATTCACATTTCCGAGGAGGAATTATAGGTAAAAAATCAATCCTTATTAAAATGTATTATTCCAGTAAATTCAGATAATATAAATAAATTATATAATGAGTCTAAAAATTATTTACAAATAGTGATTCCTTGTAATCATAGTAATTTTACCACTTTAAAATATAATTTAATTTATATAATTTTTTTATTCTTAAAACAATAAGGTGTGTTTGTCATTCAAGAGGTGAAAATCATTCATATAATACAATCGCAAATTGTTAAACACAAAATTTATATTTAGAGAAAAGCCAACGCTCAGGAGAACTTATCAATGCTGATGTTATGCTTGTAAATGCCAAAAAAAAGCAGTTTCGGTACAGAAAATAACACAGCTAACTAAATTGACTATTTGTAATTAATAAGTATTTGATATGCATATTTGTACAACAGCATTAGGTTTGAAACTTTCCAAAACTTTAAGCAATAACATACTGCTATCTTCAGAATGTATCTCGAACAAAAAAGTTAATAACAGTAATATAGCAAAACCAACTTGATAATACGAACTAATAAATCCACTAAAATATAAACTATAAATCAATTTGAGTAAAAATGGTCAAATAAACCAATTTTTATTTTTTTTATTACCAGATCAGCCTTGTTTGGCCTTACATGGTTATTGTAACAGTTTATTATTTTTTTTTTTTATCAGTTGATATTGGGAGGGTATAGTCATAAAAATACACCCATAACTATTTTACAATGCACTAATCATGAACAATTATCATTAAAAATAATAAATATCGATAATAAGAAAAATATTAATCCAGAGAAAATAGGAAACGAAAACAAATAATATTTACAGAATTAATAATAAATAGAGTGCTACCAATGGGTAGTTTCTCTACACGCCTATAACACTCCATTTTAACTGAGATCAAATTTACTGAATAATAAAGATATTTAACAAAAAAAATAATAAATACGAATATTTTAAAAAACAGGCAATAATTATAAAATAATAAAAATATAGAATCAATTTGTTTAAAACACCGGTATTTTTTTCGGTAAATAGTTCTGGTAATTGAAGCCCAGTTTTATATTTAGTTTTTTACCTACGACATAAAACAGTTTAGTTCACGTTTATATCAATTTTTTTTTTGTAAAAGTTCTATAGGAATCACAAAAGTCCCTAATTTTTTTTTTCTAAAATCAGCATTTTCGTAAAACATTTCATGTTATTTATTATCTTTTCTGGGTATTTAGGAGCACAGCGCTGAAAATATGTCTCACTAAATTTATTTAATTTAATCAATTTATTTATTATATTTTCCAAAATAAATTTTTTAATATCTTTGTTTTTTGATGCTATTAAGTAACAACATACGTTTTTACATTAACTTTTAAACATACTGTATTAGAAAACACTCAGTACAAATATTTTTTTAATATATAAAGTTTATTGGTGTCTATTTAAACTAAGCTTCCCTATTTCCACGATTTTTTAAGATGATGTATTTTTATACATTTAAAACAAGCTTGGTGATGAAAGCGATTTATTTTGTGTGGCCTGAAAATGTGCAGCGTCGACAAGTTGAATGCTGTTGTCGCAAGCCATCGACAATGAGAAGAATCGATTGCTGAATAGTCCCTCTCAGTTCTTGAGATGCCTCCAACTCCTTCCAGATGTGACAGGAGGAAACTTTAGTAAAAAAAATAATAACGAAAAAAATTTCATTCAAAATTATAATTTCCAAAATTATTCAAAGAAATTTCAAAATTTTATTGATTGTTTACGCCGTATTTGTAGGTTGATGTGCTTTGATAACACACATCATAACATTCATATTTAATCAGTCATTTCATTAATTAAAACATAAGAGTAATAGGAAATAAATTAAACGAATTTATTAGTACACATATTGAAAACTGTTTAAGTTTTTGAAATTAAAAATTGTATAAAATGTTACAAAATCTATTTTCGCACAATAATAAAGTTAGTAACACCTTTTAGGATAAGAACCCACCCAAGAAAAAACAAAGTTCTTTCACCTATATACAGTTAAGAGTGAAAATTAATTATTTTGCTAACCTCGTTAAGAAGTTATAAACAAAAAAATCATAAACAAAATAATTTTCATTTTTTTTTTTAAATAAAGAAATATTAAGCGTTATTTTTGTTAAAAAAAGGTTCAATCTTCACCTAGACTATACAATGTGTACTTAGTAAATGTTATTAAAACGTAAATATTGAAGTATTATTTATAATAAATAAACCTTGAAGTTTATTTAATGCCTGAAGAAGCTAAACAATAAACATCTTTATGATGCATTATTGAATGTAAAGTAAAATTTAAGCTTTACAAGAACTCTTAACCTTTACTAATTATAGAGACAGTTTTTTAAAATGCCATTAACTTGTAATTAGTGAAAATTAATTTAATAATTCCAGGAATAATACCTTTATCATATATGGTAATCTTGTAATAACTGAAAATTTAATTTATGTTAATTTAATAATTCCTGGAATAATACCTTTATCGTATTATTTGTTTTAAAATATTTTGAGAATTAATTTTTTCAAATATCGGGAAATTGCTGCTCCTAAGAAGATAAATGTTATCAACTACGTTATAGCTCATTCAACTATAGTTAATTTGAGTCTTATTAGGCATCTGTACGTTGAACATTTCCTGAGATATTGATTTTCATAGTTTTTTTTTTCTAAATATTTTGTGAATAAATTTTAGAGATTATTTTGAAAAATGCTACCCTAAGAAGATAAATGTTATCAACTATATTATAGTTTATTCAATTATTGTTAATGTGGGTACTAATATACATCTGTGCGTTGAATATTTCCTGAGATATGGATTATTCATAAAGTAATATTTTTTTTCTAAATATTTTGTGAATTAATTCTTGCGAAAAATATATGCTATTCACTGCGGCTCATAGGAAAGTATATGTTATCAACTACATTATAGTATATTCAACTGTCATATGTACGTTGAATTTATTTTGACGAATATTATGGAAATTGCAACTCCATCATTTTTTTTCTGAGCTCTTGGCCTATAATTGCTGCAAGTGGATAGATTATTAAAGAAAATTGGCCTTTTGTTCCTTATTCCCAACCCCATGCGACTTCCTACAGTTTGTTATCCATCTAAGTCGGAATGTAATAATTCATTTAACATACCCTTGTGGGACTCGAACCCAAATCTCACCAAACTAGGTGTTCTAACACCTCTCTGCTTGGCTAAGACGGCTTCCAGGGGTTGTTTAATAATTGTTTGATGTATAGCCTCGTACCATTACCAAGTGGAAATTCTTATTAACGTAAAATTCTAACCATAAATCTTTTTTCACATTACTTACACGACCTAGCTTTGTATAACATCACCCCAATTCTGTTGTACAAAACATATCTTCTAGCTGCCGTCTGAAATCAGAGGAACCGGCTTATGAGTTTCAGACCTTATATTTAAAATTAACATTTATTTCTTACTTAACTCATTGAAAAAAAAATAATCAGCCCATCACACCACTAGTTTGTAACATAAAATACATATTCTGCACAACCAAATAGATGCAATCAAGACCCATCAAGTTTATTCAAAAACATTAATACATTAAAGATGCCAGACCGAATTTAATAGAGAACAAATGTCAATATAAATTCTTTACCAAATCTTTCATTTTTAAAGTTAACTTTTATTTGGTGTGTAAGGAATTCTTGAATTAATTCTCTATTTAATCATGTTAAATGGCGAGGAAAATTAATAGAAAACTAAACGTTGGTTTCACAGAAACTTGCTTTTGAAACGAAATTGGTATTTAGAAGGATAATTGTAATTATCAAGAGTAATTACAAACTTCGAAAATCTAATAAAATTAAGGCACTTTTATTCTTCGCTTAAAAATTAAAAATGAAATTTCAATTTTTTTCTGGACGTTTTAAGATAAAAAAAGAAGAAATTTTTATGTAAATATGCTATTAAAAGAACAAGTTAAAAATACGTGGTGGCTTATATAATATATGTACCTACGACCCGCGCTAAAACGGGTTTTTGTTTGACGTCATTTTGAAAACAAAACAACATTGAATAATGTATTTTTTAAAAATGAATAAATTTAAAAAAACAACGCAGTGATATTTATAATTCATATCAATAATAAATAATTTAGATTATTTGTAAAAGTTAAGTAATTAACTTTTTTATTGTATGCTTTTTGCTTCTTTTTTAGGTGTTTTAAATATGGAAAAATATAACAATATTTATCACATTAATAACTTTTTTTATAAACTGAAGTACTAGTAATTAAGTTAGAATCTTTAATTATTGTTTCCTGAGTGTTAGATATTTCTGAAATTGGTACACTTACTATAATTTTATTCTATTTTTTTATGTATATAAAATTCATATTTTAGGGGGGTGATGGCAGCAGCATGGTAACGCGCCTGCTTGCCAACCCATGGATTGCGAGTTCGAGCCCGGCCCTACCTGGGCTTAATTTTAAGAGTATTGCTTAATTTTCAAGCAAAAAATTAAGCAATACTCACTCACAATCTCTCCCTGGGCATTTGTGAGGCCCGTCAGGCAATGGGTGTCACTCACAAAAAATAGGCGTGTAAGTGACGGACCCACCCTATGAAAACCACGTCAGGAAATGTACTTAAGAAATACATCGCTTAAGTACATCGCGTGAGGCCTTGGACCTCCAGGGTCTGTCGCGCCAATGAAAAAAAAAAATCACATTAGTAAGACCAAAATCAATTAAGTTCTAACTTTTAAATGTGCCACCCTTAACTACGTTATACTTACAGCCGGTCATAGGAAAAATGAAGAGACTTGTTCTTGACTTAGTTGATTAAAACTTAGCACGTTTCGAATGGAGTAATTTTACGGGCAACTTAGTGGGTAAGGCACTGTAGTTCTAACTCTAAGGACCCCGAGTTTGAATCCGGCTGTGGTAGATAATTATTTATTCGATTGCTGTGGCCGTGAGTCAACCATATGAGTTCAGAAGCTCTGCGGGGTCCACCCAGATTCATATAGTGGGTACCATTAATCGGGGGGAAAAATCTGGCGGGTTGTACATGAGTGGCGGTTTTTATGAAAAAATCATCTCCTTGTATAGTTGTTAAGGAAACTACTCTTTCACTAAGTGCTGAACCCCTGACCCTCCATGGGTTGTAGTGGTACAGATATTCATTTTGTTTTCATATAGTTTTAACTTAGTGACCCAGACAGGTACTCACAAGACCAACTGAGCATCCTACTATACGGTAAGCGGATTTTGCTACTCCGGGGAGAAGACACTTAAATGCCCAACATACCTTATAGGAATGTTCTCCGGTAAAACCAGGACTTTACAGAACAAAAAAAAGTTAAAACATAGTCACACTAAAACTAAAATATAATTTATTAGTATTTAAAATCGATCTTCTAGAGAGAAAACAATTATTCGAAAACGATGTGCTGCCCAAATGTATTGGGCTGCAAAATACAAACAGCATACTTATGCCCAGTCATACAATATTTTTTTTTAAATTCTTATAAAATGGAGGCATAGTAGAGTAAATTTCAATTTATATCAATTTTTTCAATTACATCCAAATATCAATTTTTGTTCTTTTATTTTTTTCTTTCTATACTTTATTTTTTTCCATATTTTCTCCCTTTACTCACTCCATCTTTCCTCTTTTTTCCCCCTCTTTAACAAAAAAAGAATAAAATTAAAGTATAAAATATAAAAAATAAAAATTTAAAATAAAATAACGATATATACACATAAAAGTCTTACAATTTTTATACATAATTATTATTTAATTAAAACCTAAAAAAAATTCAACAATTATCTACAAGGATATAACTATATTCATATATTCAAATACAGATAATAAATACAAAAATTAAAAAAAAATTAAATGATGAAAATATATATAATATAATAGATAAATAAAAACAGGTTGAGGTCGAATCAAGAAATCTATAAGAAAACAACAGACCTAGAGACTGACGTTAGGGTGGGAAGGGTAAGGTTCTATGGACACATAATGAGGATGAAACCTGTAATACTAAACCATAGAATTTTTCAACGAATCCACTGTCACAAAAATTCAACAGGATATTTCAAGCAAGATATGGAACAAGTGGGGCTAACGGACCGAGATTGTTTAGACAGAGATGAGTACAGAAGGACGCTAAAGGGAGTAAAGGTTCTTGTGGGAAAGAAGCACTCCAAAAAAGGTCTTGCGTGGTCTGAGGAGAGAAAACTTAGACACGCAGAGCTCATGAAGAGCATGTGGGAGAAGAGGAAGCAGATGAAGAAGTATTGGAATTATGATATGCGCGTGGTCTTCAAGGCCTTTTGGCAGAAAAAAATAATAAAAAAGGTAATAAATATACATTAATAATATCGAAAAGCGAATTTATTCCTTCTTGCAGGTGTTTTTCGAACCCATTTTTGACTGGTATAAGACCATTTTGTTTTACACGCTTGACCTCTTAGAAATATAATGCATTCTTACTTCGAATATAAGCCTATAAAAGGTATACAAATATTGTAAAATTAAATTATATAAAAGAAATCAAATTTTGGTTGTGATAGTCAAATGTACGAGAACATTTTGATCACTATATTTTATAGTTTAGTCAAAATCTCTGCCTTAATTCCCCGATGGAGACCTGAAATTAAGGTCGAAACGTCGGCACGAATAACAGTTTGGTTTTTATTTATTTGCTGAACGCATCCTCCCCCCCCCCCCAACCCGACCATCTTCTCCATTTATTATATTTTAATACTATCATTAATTATATTAGGATTAAAAAAATAATTAAAATGTGACCATAGTTCTTATTAATAAAAGGAAGTGCATAGTAAATTTCAAATGAGTGCAAAGGTTATAAAAGTGTCAGACATGATTCACACCCAAGAGAGCACTTATGCTTTAAAAAACCCATCAGCAGTAACAATAACAGCCTTCGGAAATTTCAGCGGATGATATACGAAGCTTCTTTTATACCTCTTGCAGAGAGCCGTTAACCTTTCGTTTTTAAATATCTTTATAGTTGAAATGTGTGAGATATGAGTTACGTTTTAAATAAATTTATTTAAATAAATGTAAATGTACTGAGTAAGAGATATATGTATACAGTTACACAATTTAGACAATGAAAAAAAATTAGATTCGAATCCCAGTTCTTCTCGCCCATTGTATCACATTTCTCTATAAGTTATCCTTCATTTCAGGTTTACACAACAGAAAATAAGTGCAATTTTAAATAATATTTGTACGACATTATAGTAAATAAAAACCTATTGATTTAAAATTAATTTAATTTCTCGACCAGGTGTATACTACGAATAATAAACTATAATTAGTGGATGGATGGTTACGATCTGTTTGCAGTAACCTAAAACATCAGTAAGGATTGTAAAAATAGCAATAAAAACATTTTAATAATTAACTGTTAATTTTTACTTAATAACATGATCTATATAAATAAATTAACTAACAGAGAGGAATAAGACAAATGAAAATAAACCATAAGATATCTCTAGAGAAAATATCCAGTACGGACTTATCGAACGGATATTACCTCCTCCTGCTTCAATGGTTGCCTCAAGATTTCTTGACATAGTTCTATTAAGGTTTGTTATATCTTGTCTTATTTCCTCCCATGTCTCCACTGTTATTCTTCAGAGCTCTGTAAGTTATCAGGCTGAATAATTCTTTTCCATATTTCTGCCACATTTATATAATACATGGATTGAAGTCAGAACTAGAAAATGTTCATCTCCCAAAAAGCCAATCTAAGTTTCTGTATCAATGAGAAATGGAATGCAGACTCTTAATTATAATGCATAACATTAAACTTCTCCTTTGAATGGCTGAATCACCAATTAAGTGTCCAATGTTAGAAGGAGTCCGTAAGATCGGCTACGCTAGTACATTGCTTACCAAAGCCGACACTACACAATGGTACGTAAACCTCCAAACGTATAGTACAAGAACCGGGAAGAAAAAAAGGCAGTTATCTCAACCTAATTTTTGATTACTTTAATGAAAACTATGTATAATTACTAGTCAAAACTGATGAGTCTGCCAAGTATAGGTAGGGATAATAAAAAATGGCGGCTGTTTCAAAACCTTAAAAAAATATTTATTTTTTATTCGGAGCTCTATATCTTAAAAACTACCAACAATACTAGAAATCTAAAAGAACATTATTTAAATAAGAATAAATTTGCTGAAATATTAGCCCAAATAGAGCTATTTACGTCCAATAGTTCTCGATATATAGCCTTTTAAAAAGCAACATTTCATAAAAATGTACTGTAATATCAGTAGTTAGTTTATTTTGAGAAATCTATTTCTCAGGAAGTATGTGACGTACAGGTGTCCATTAGCACTCAAATTAAAGCTAGTTTAATGTACAATAAAGTAGTTTATGACATTTATTTTCGTAGGAGTAGTAGTTTTCATAAAATTTGCTAAAATAAATTGGTTTATAGTTGTTCGGACAAGCATTTATAGTTGTTTGAGATATAGATTTCTCAAATTAAATTAACTAACTTATATAACTTTTTAAAAAGCTATATCTAGAAAACTATTGAAAGCAAATAGCTCTATTAGGGCTTACATTTTAGCAAATTTACTCTACTTTAAATGATGTTCTTTTAGATTTTCTATTATTGTTGGTAGTTGTAAAGATATAGAGCTCCGAATAAAAAAATATTTATTTTTAAAGATTTGAAACATCCGCCATTTTTTATTCTCCCTGCATATACTTGGCAGACTCACCAATTTCGACTAGTAATTACACCTATTTTTTAATTAAATAATCAAAAATTGGGATGAAATGACTGCTTTTTTTTCTTCCCGGCTCTTGTACTAAAAGGTAGTTGAGAGAATTCAACATTATGTATTTTTCGTTTCTATTGAATTCCAATAAAATTCCTAATTTTGAAGCATTTTTTAAAAATTTTCTTTTAGTGTAGCAAAAATTATATTCAATAATCAATTGTGATTTAACTAGTTATTTTAAATTTAATAAATAATGTCAGGTTCATTTAGTAGAAAATGATATACTTCGTCAATGAAAGAAGTGGGTATATCTATAAATGTATTAACGTAAATTAGTAATATATACTACCAATAAATACAACATGCACAAATTACTATATACTATATTAGGTCATGGAATTACCACAATTGGATGGTAATTCCACTTCCCAAGATTATGAAGTGTTTGAAACATTTCTCATATTTACTTGTGGTATTTTTTTGTACAGTTGTAAATTACAATAAATAAATAAAAAGAAAAATGTCATGAATTAAATTACCTCGAAAAAATTAAAACCTACTATGCTGGATATTGTCGATAAATTAGATAACACTGGTCTTAAAAATGCAATGGAAGGGGAAAAATTTTTAATTAAAAGAAAACATTATGATATAAGTAGTTATGATGTGCGAAACGTTTTTATGAATTTATAAATTGAAGAATGCATAATCATTCTAGGAGAAATCTAATGGGTCATTATTTATTTATTTTTTTAAATAATGAATTATATGGTTTACAATTGGATTTAAAATTATCTGCAGAATAAATCGGCTGCTATTTAAATAAAAACATTTCAGAACAATATTGATTAAATGTTTTAACATTCTTCATCTTGGTTGCCTCCTTATACTTATATCATATTGAAAGCGTCTGGAACAATAAAGACGCTAAGAGGAATAACAAGATTAAATTTGACTCAAAATATAAGCTATACACATTTCTATTCAGAGACATTTTCTTAACTAACCTAAAAAGCTATATTTATTCGCAAAACATTAATTGGTATCAAAAGGACGAAAACAACATTCCAGGAGCAGCTGCCTCGGCGGAGCCATTTATTATGCTAACGGCCGAGTAATCATAGTGACGTCTGGGGCTAAATGGAATCAGGCATAAAAAGAAACTGGAGCTCTATAGGCGGGACTATGCAATTTATAAATCGATTGCGAGGGTTCGAGTTCAGTTGTCGCGGAAAGTATATTTTCTATTATATTAACCGATCAATTGGGTATCCTTCATTAAGTTGGGGGAGAGGGAACTAGGATACTGTCCATATTATATACAAAGAAGATAATTTTGTACATTTCCATTAAGAAGGCGTAAATATAAAAATAATATAAGTATGACATAATATAACTATGTATATATCATCACTTTAAGCTGAGATACCTTGTAAGCACGAAAATTAACGCGTTATTCCTGTATAAGGAAGGCTTCCTCATACATTTTGAATAGGACATCAAAATCCTGAAATCTATTGGCAAACTCATAAAATAGTAAAGGGGCCTCTACATGTTGGCCAAGCCAAGGTGAACTCGGGCAAGCACGAGCATGTGGATGGGTGGCTTGTACGATTTGGCCTAAGCTCGTTGCCGATCCGTCGAGAGTCGGTTTTTGGACACAGATCAAAGGGGTTCGTGAGAGCGCTCGAGTAGCATCTCCACCATTGTTCTTTGTCTAGTTGCAACTGAGAGCTGTTATGAGGTTGTAGTTAATTTTTATAATAAGTTTTATATTTAATCTTGTTTATTTATATTTAATTTCCTTTTTTTTTTTTGTAATAAAAATAATATAATACCAGTGAATGGCTGAAACCACTTATACGTCCGCCATGCTTGCCTCTCTGAATAACACTGACATGTGGATGGCCCGCTCTTTGTTTACCGAGCATTGGTACAAGCCTCTGATGCGTGGTGAGCGGCCAACATGTGTATCCGCTTTAAGGTCTCTGGACTCAATTGGTCTGTGTCACGGCGGGTAGGAGTTCAAAAGGAACCTTTACTAGCTCAACCGTGAATAAAAATGAAAACAAAAGAAACGAACAGCCGAATTCCTTTATTATTTTAAAATACAATAATAACAAAATTCGGCTGTTCGTTTCTTTTGTTTTCATTTTTATTCACGGTTTGGCTACGTTATTATCGTATTTTAAAATAATTGAACATAATAGGGATATTCATGATATTGTGTTAAATGTTATAAGTATAGGATTGTGAGCAGCCCTATTTAAAGTCATGTTAAATACATAAGAGCTCCTAGCGGATTTTCTGAGCAACTTATTTAGTAACCTCTCCTGCCAAAACTTCATATTACTGTTTACTTCTAAGTTTTGATTACAGTAATTTATTACAACATGCCTAAAATAAGTGAAAAGTAGAAGTGTAAAAGTTTGGCTACCGATTGTATTTTTTGAAAAGTCCAAAACACAAGACAAAAGAAAAAAACAAAACAAAATACTAACTACGAGTAAGTAACCTAACACAACAAATAAAACAACAAGCTCAGCTGGTCTGTTTCGTGACGTCATTCTCCATTTAACAGACCTAGTAACAGACTCTCAGCCATGTTACATGTTATATCGTTTTAACGTGGCAAAAGAAGGAAATATTTCTCCATTTAACATAAGTTTTTCCATTTAACACGCTTTAACATGTTAAACTAAAGATCATGAATAGCACTAATAAAGGAAAACAAAATATAGAAAATATGCAAACTAGAAAAAAACAAAGCAAACTATTACAAAAATTAAATAAAGGTTGAACAAGAGCACAAATAAATGTTTTTATATCACCGAGGGTGATTGATGGGGCCCCTGCTGTGGGTAGAGTATGTCCTGGTGAAGGTAGTTTTGAAAAGACGTATGTCTGCCCGTCTTGTCCTCTTGGAGGATGAGCCGACGTGGTCCGCCCGCCGTAGAGAAAATGACTAAGCTAGCTACTAACATTAAGTAGGTGGGAGAAGCATAATAGCATAATAAGAGACTCACAAAGTGAATTATATATTTTTTACAGTAGAGAAAAAATGCTTTTTAAACAATAAAAACATACGTTACACAATCCATTTTTCATTTCGTTAAACGATGTGTTGGCCACAATAGACTGAATAGGTCGTGAGAGTGAACAAAGTATCTGAGGTAGGAGAAACAGTATTTTGCTAATGTGCAATAAATTGAAAATGAGTGAATAATCTACACCTCACCCAGGCTAAGGGACTGAGGCAGACTGAAGGAGAGAACAGAGCATAAGAAAAGAACCCGACTTCAATTTTAATCCAAAACCTCAATAACCAATTACAATAGAGTAACCAAGTAAATCTGCAATTAAACTGCAGTTCTTTTATAATTATACAAAAATTCACCCAAATCAATAATCAAAATTAATTTTAATACTAACCTAACAAAACTTCATTGTATTCTCTCTTGGCCAAAACCTCCCTATTTCACCATGAATAGCCTGTTATAATCGATCCATTTTACAGTCCACACTATTCAAACCAGCGATATCAATAAATTATAATCAATTCGAGTAACATCCCTAATCATTGTAACCATAATTAACCCCAGGGAATATCTGAAAAATTCTAGTACCATTTTGTTTTAACTATTACATTGAAGTACATTAAAGATAATTTCTTTTGACTTATATTTTCGAAACACTCCTAGAACGGTGTATTGATTTTTAATGGTGTAAAGATTTTTACTTTCACTTACCTATTTATGGTATATAAAGTAAGGGAAAGTTTCGCGAAGTGGTCTCAGTGTTGTGGTCAGCCTAGCTCAAAAGCGGAAAGTCGTACGAACCTGAAATTGTGCATTTAAGGCAGGAATATGATTGGGACGTGAAAGCAACTTTTTCATTAAAATCGACCTATCGAAGTACCTCTTTATAGAATCGATAGAATAAAAAAAAATGAAACTTGATTTCCCTAACTGTGTATCCCATAATTACTCGTATTCACTAGAAAGATTTAAATTGCTTCTATTTTTTTATTTAGGTGATTGGTGTGGTGAATGAAAGTATTCTATAGTTCTACATTCAGCTCATAAGTTCTTTTATTTTATAATAATAATAATTTCACCAAATAGTCGTTGAATTTTTAATGTGAAGCGATCGATAGGATGGATGCTATAGATGTTCTTAACCCATTAAGTGGATGTTTTGAAATTTTTATCTAACTGGTATTGTTTAAAAGGCAACGTAGAGCGAAAAATAAAATAGAGAAAGATAGTAAAAATTTTTAGTTGGGAAACCTGAAATATTGATTCAGGCGGGAATAAGATCTTTTATCAATCATAGAAAAGCTATTAAAATACATAACTTATCTTCATAAAAAATAATGTGTGTACCTTGCTTTGGAACTGTTTCTTCTATAATTGGATCCTGGATAATGCTCTGGACCAGCTGAAATTTAAAATAAATGTTATATATATGTATATATAGTTGACCGTAAAAATTGATATATAGGAAGATGGTCAGGGTTGCGGTCAATAGTGAAACAAAAATAGTTGTAAACTATTGACCGCAACCCTGACTATCTTCCTATATAAAAATAAATATTAGTTTTAATAACAATAACTGCATAAAAAAAATTGTTACTCAATTTTAAAATAAGTAAATTTTAAATATTTTTAACATCTCAGGGTTCAATATATATTCAAATCCAGAGGAGTCATTATATGGGGAATCTGTCATCCTTTTTAAGCCAGCATATCGACTGTCATATCTGATGGTTGTGCAAATAAGCTCAGGTGTCAATAAAATAATAAAGATATAAAAAAAATTATATATAATTAATTTCAATCAGTGAGACAGTAATTGATCTCAGTAATATAATATGCGTTTTTATTATCAGTTTCATAAATATTTTTTTAAAGATTTCTTCAACAACTTAACTAGTGAGTAAACTAAATAATTAGTGATAATTAAACATAGATAGACTAGCTAACTGGTAAGATTAACGAAACCTAAAATTGATACAACTTAAATAAATGGAAAGGCATTAAGAATGTTATTATAATATTATATAATTAACGTTTACAGTAATAACACAATATTCGATAACCTAGTGTTCAAAGTATCGTTATGCAGGATGTCTTCATAAGTAATATCGAATTTCCTTTAATTAGGTTTAAATAAAATAAAATAATTATTTTATTTTGTTTCAGGTATTTTCTCCCATTTGTTTAAATAATATGCCAACAAGAAAGCTGAACAAGGTTTTTCATCGCTAAGGTCTTCACAGAAATGACAAGAGAGTGACACGCGGAAACATAACAAAAAAACGTTAATCTCTGCCACAAACACAGATAAATATTTAAATTTCTGTACTCACAAAAATTCAAACTCAAATAGAAAATTAATACTTATTCACTAAGCCTATTAGTTCGATTTATTTCATATTTACGGGACCCATAAAACAAAATCATAGCCAATTTTTAAAAAAGGACTTGAAAATAATACAAGTGATTTTATTTAAATCCTTGGGCGTCATTTGAAAGTATTTCGACCCTGGAATCGGAGGACCGGACTGCTACGGAGGCACATGCAGCCTCAATAAAATAGATATCCTTAATTGGAGAAAATCTATTAGTTGAGTTCGATCGTCATCAAATCATCTCCTTGCACAACCGATGTTCAAGAAACCTCCAAATCTTTCCTAATAAGAAGTGGCATACATGATTCTTTATGAGTTGTAGTGATTCAGTATGTATAAATGATTTTAACAATGGCTAGAGTAGGATGATAACTTTTGAAGTGAAACTTCTTTACCGACCTTCTATAGCTCAAAATAAAAACGATTATACAGAAGTAAACTGATTTGGTGACAGGAGATGAAACGGAAGTGGTAGGGGGTAGATTTAAAAAAATATGACACAAGAGACATGAGACACGATTATGATATCAACACTCATTGTTAGTCCAGGAGATCCCTCATCGCCCTTCTTTTATGTGATAATTGTCTTAACCATGTATTTTAGGAGCATGGTTTACAGTCCACTTAATTTTTCATGGAATTGCTTGTAATTGGTCCGAATGTGTTAAGTAATAGTTGGTCTGCGAAGGTGAGTCGTTGCCTAGGTTCTAGCCTTGATTTTTCAACCGATATTATTCAAATTTGTTCAGAAGTTGTTTCAGAAAAAGCAGAATTTTACCGATTTTGTTAGTTCACACCTTGTTAAACCAAGGTAACAGATTATGAAATTATGTAGCTAATTTATTTGAAATAGAATAAAAGATTGACGATGGTGCTATATAGAAACATCAGAGCGCTCAAGGTCTATCCTCACTTTCCTATCCGATTTCCAATTTAGGAAAAGAGATGGCTATCCACACCCTACAATTCCTTTCTTTCGATCTCTCCATTTGTCAGTATCACTAAGATTCCCGACATGAACACAACCTCCTAATGTTACAGTTTCTCTTAAAAAAAAAAAAAAAATGTAAATAAAATCTTAAATTATATTTGATCCTATAAAAGTCCCTATCTTTTAGGAATTGGTTAAAAATGTAGATAATAAATATAAAAAAAAAGAATAATTGCCAGCAATACAGTTGAATCTATTGAATTTGGACAATTTATCTACGAATAAAAGAGAAATGTTTTATTGAATTCCTGATAACGGTCAAGTTAGTCTCTGGAAAATGCCGAAAATTTATTAAGACAAAATATCAAAGGTACTATATAAATAGTGTAATATTTTTATAGGTAATAATAATCATAACAAAATAAAAATACTTCAACAACCCATGAGTTTAGTACTAGTAACATATCGAATATTTCTAAATTATATATTTACTCCTAAGCATTTTTTTCGAATTATATAAGGTGTATAGATTAATACATATTTTTTAGTAAAATTCAAAAACAAAAAAAGTTCTTAATGTGATGGGCACAACTATTGTCTTTGAGAAGACGAGATGCGGCCAGAAGACGCTTCAGACGCACCAGAATTTCAGAACCAGGAGCAATACCTTCACAACATCCTGTGTCACTTTACATCAATAGCCCACCGTTTCGGGCAATTCGGCTATCCTCAAGGCCAATGTTACATATAGTACAAGAGCCCAAGAGGAGAAAAAAGGCAGTTATCCCACCCCAGTTTTTTATTACTTTAATGAAAACTATGTATAATTAATTGTCAAAATTGATGAGTCTGCCAAGTATAGGTAGGGAGAATAAAAAATGGCGGCTGTTTGAAAGCGATAAGAATATTAAATTTTTCATTCGGAGCTCTATATCTTAAAAAGTAGGAACAGCACAAGAAAACCTAAGAGAACGTCTTTTAAAGATGAGCAAATTTGCTAAAATATGAGCCCTAAAAGAGTTATTTACGTTAAATAGTTCTCGAGATATAGTTTTTTAAAAAGCAACATTTCATAAAAATGTTGTATGGGACGAACTGAAAATCAGTAGTTAGTGAATTTATTTTGAAAAACATATCTCAAAAACCACTTGATGTACAGATGTCTATTATGACTCAAATTAAATCTAGCTTAATGAGCTATAAAGTAGTTTATGGTGTTTATCTTCGTAGGAGTAATAGTTTTCATGAAATTCGCTAATATACATTGATTTATATTTGTTCGGACAAATTTTTATTTGCCAAATTTATATTCATACGTGAATATCATAAAAACTACTACCCCTACGAAGATAAGTGTCATAAACTACTTTATAGTAGGTTAAATTTACTTTACTTTGAGTGTTGGCAGACATATGTCCGTCTTATGGATCTAGAGATATATTTTTTCAAAAATCCAACATTTTATATGAACAACTAGAAATTAACATTTTGTGAGTTTATTTTGTCAAATATCATAAAAACTACTACTCCTACAAAGATAAACATAATTAACTATTTTGTAACAAATTTAACTAGCTTTAATTAGAGCGCTGGCAGACATCTGTACGTCTAATGGTTTCTGAAATGAAGTTTATCATAAATGAAATTTATTGCCCGAACAACTATAAATCAATTTATTTTAGTAAATATCATGAAAACTACTATTTCTACGAAAATAAACGTCATTAACTACTTTTAATTTGAGTGCTAATAGACATCTGTAGATCAAGTGGTTTTTGAGATATAGATTTCTCAAAATAAAATAACTAACTACTAATCTTTCAGTAGATTCTTAAGAAATTTTGCTTTTTAAAAAGCTACATCTGGAGAACTATTGGGCGTAAATAGCATTAAATAATGTACTTATAGGTTTCCTATTGTTGGTAGTTTTTTAGATAAAGAATTCCGAGTGAAAAATTAGTTTTTTTAATGATTTGAAACAGCCGCCATTTTTTATTCTCCCTACCTATACTTGGCAGACTCATCAATTTTGACTATTAATTATACATAGTTTTCATTAAAGTAATAAAAAATTGGGGTGAGATAACTGCCTGTTTTTCCTTTCCGGCTCTTGTACTAATATTAATTCACATCTCACATCAAAATTTTTAAAAAAAATTTTTTACAGACTATTTTTCCCAGGTCATCAAATTCAAGTCAAAATCATCCTAATTTTTTAGAACTTCATTAATTTTTAAAATTTTAATTTTAGATTAAAACTACACTATCTACTATTAGGTAAACAAACTATTTACAATCAATTTATATATCAGAGAACATCAATTATACAGTAAAAAAAAAAAAGATGGTGATGGAAGTTTATAAATAGTTTGTTTAACTAATAGTGGATAGTGTAGTTTTAATATAAAATTAAAGTTTTAAAAATTAATAAAGTTCTAAAAAAAAATAGGATGATTTTGACTTGAATCTGATGACCTAGCCAAAATAGCCTGTAAAACATTTTTTTTTAAATTTTGATGTAAGGTGTGAATTTATATGTAACATTGTCCTTGAAGATGGCCGAATTGGCCGAAACGTTGGACTATTGATATAATAAAGAATGTTGAGACTTAATAAGGATACCATTTTATTTATTTAATAGTTATTATTTATGTAGGTGCCATTAGCTTGGAACTTAAAATTTTGTAACAGATTGGATGATCATGACCTAAGGTTTGTATTTGTTATCCTTAGAGACTTACAATACTATGTCAAATTACTGGATAATAGCACAAATCAATCTTTTTCTTATTCTAGTTTTTAATATTACCTCCGTTTTATTTATAAATATGTAACGCTTTTTCAGTATTATTATTATTATTTTTTTTTGTGCAGGTCAAATCCTTCTTATCTGCACTGATCGTGACAGTATAAAGTTTGCATAACTTTCAAACAAACAATCATCTTAATGGAGAACTTAAAGCCGTCCATTCTTCTTTGTAAACCAGTAGTTAAAATACAACAGAAGCAGGAGAATCATGGTAAATTGGTGTCAAATACAAACAACTGTTAATGGTATGCCAAGACAGGCTGTGTACAAGAGCACATTGGTCACAGCTATTAGAGATTCAATCAGTGAGCTGTACCGTCCATTCAGGAATACTATCTAACTCTTGATTGTGCTTCAATACCATTTTACGGTTCGGTTGGTCTTAGTGGCGGTGGTACTAATCTAGGGGAGGGTCATACATTCCAGTAAGGGTATAATTAATTATTATTATATTATTTATTATATAAATCAAAAATTCGTATCCATTTTTGTCTCAACACCTTATTTTTCACTAGTTTTTTTTCACCAACGTTTCGGCCATTCTAGCCATCCTCAAGGACACCTTCAATATAATTTATAAATGGTTTGATGTATAGTAGTGTATTAATTGTTGATAATCTTATATAGGAAAAATTAAAAATTAATGATTTTGAATTTTAAAAAATAGGCTTTTAACTTATAATAAAGAAAATGACCTGGGCAGAATAGCCTGCAAAAGAAACTTTAAATTAATGTGAGGAAGAAATTATATTGAAGATGTCCTTGAAGATGGCTAGAATGGCCGAAACGTTGGACTAGTGAAAAATAAAGTGTTGAGACAGAATTGGGTACTAATTTTTGATTTATTTAATAAATAATTACCTTGTCTCAAGAAATTGAAATAATATAATTATTATATTATTGTTAGTAGAAACAACTCTCATCAACAACCTTTTATGTTATCGTCCTTACATATAGTAATTCAATTTTTTCTTGCATGTTTGAAGTATATCAGGAGTGTTCAACAGGGCGAGAAGGTTACTATGCAAAGTGAATCGTCATAATTTTTTTTTCTAAGGTGCCAAAAAGTGGCATTCTTTGGTTGTTTACAGAGGAAATTGGGAAAAAAATGAACAAAAATTATACAAAATAATATATAAAGTGTGTTCATTAATAATTAGCTATGTTGGAACGGTTCAGCGACGCTTGCTTCTCCACAAAATCATAAAAGGCCAAAAAAATTTAAACTACAGAGAAATAATTATGATAAAATAAATTAACGAAAAGTGCAAATGTTGCGTACGAAGCGTAAATTGGCTTTCTAGGCAAATAAATCAGTGCTTTTTTTTTTTTTTTTTCGTACCCTCCATTAATAAGGAAAAGGAAAGTAGGGTACATGCAAAAATGTTTAGGTTGATGTTATGCATCCTTTTACTACCAGGGGTATTATAAGGTATTGATTCTATTGTGCACTGTGTGTGTATAGTCGAAGGCGCCAAGTGCGCGTAAATCAGTGCTTTTAAATCAATAGCATTTTAAAACTATTTAAATACACACAAAAACACCTTCGTTTGTACCTCCAATAACATAGTTACACTTTACATTTTCAGACTCCAAGTACATAACCTTAATACCAGAGAATTAAGTTTACCATCCTTACACAAGCCTTTGGCTCTTTCTTTATTCCGGATTACAGAGTACATAAAAATACATCAATACATAAAAATAATAAAATAATGGCTTCACTTACCACTGAGGGTTCTTCTGCATCGTGGCTGCTTATCCGAACAGTAGGATTTTCGTCTTTCTTCTCTTGATCTTTCTTACGGCGTTCTTTAACCTTCTTCGCTGCCGAAAGCCATTTGTTTTTGTATTTGTAAGGGGAAGATTCTTCACTGAAAAAAAAGAACAATGAATGAAGTAAATATTTAACCATAGATTAAATTAGTAAAAAAAGAAATGAATAAAAAAGATACCATTCAAAATTAATAGTTCAATTGCTTTATCGCTTATCCCCTGAATTTAGTCGACTAATTAAAATATGCTGTTTAAGTAAATAAGTTAAATAAAATCAATAAAATATAAAGTTTAATTTTTTTTAAATTCTGGAATATGTTTAAATATAATAATTAAATAGTACTTTATCCAAAAGTAAATTTGAATATTCAATTAAATTAATAAAAGCATGAATTTTTCTTTTAAATGAAAAATTAGCATTTAACCAAAATGTTTCTTAAAACAGGAAATATAGGAATATATTTGCTTGAGCGGAAATATAGGAATAAAATTTTGATTGAATGTTCCAGAGTATTAATGAAACAAAATTCATCATCTGTATACTGAATAATTTAAGCTGACTTCAACAAAGGAAAATATAGCGGACATTATTAAAACTCTGAAAGTATCAGATGAAAGGTTTTTAAAAGTAACAATAACAATACTAACTGCAAAACATTTTCGAGGGAACAGCAACCAACTTATTGGGAACATCTGTAGTTGAGCTTCCATCCGATATTGGAAAGTCTATTGTCCAGTAATTGCTTTGTTATATTAAGTTAAGAAACCGAGATAAATAGAACTTATAGAGGTTATAAAAGTAATTAAAATAGAGTTGGTTTTCTAGTAATTGGGGTTCATAGACTCAGAGCATTCAATGCATGCAGCACTCGTCTTTCTGTAATAAAGAAACAAATTGTTTTCACGGAATTTGTCCAAAGGGTTAATTAGTGGTTTGTATAAACTATAAGTTAGCAAATACCACTCCTCGATTGTCTAACGATTTTAGCAGGGGGTTAAAAATTTTTAAACTAGATTATTTAAGCCTTAGCACGTAATGTGGTGATAATACGGTTTTATTGAATATAAGAATGTATCTATTACAGACGTAAATAAAATCAAGTTTGCATTTTTTTTTTTAATGGAGTTGTTCTGACTATGAAATTGTGTGGATTAGCGAGGTTCAGATTAGCGAGATTCCACTGTATTGTCATACAGTCATATTCTAATGTATTGTCCCATACCCTGTACATACTGAATGTTTTAAGATTTGATTAGTCCTTAAAATTAAAGAAAACGTGAGATAAATAGAATATTTTTAATGGGTCACGAGAAAATAGAAATATGATATGAATGGTGGTAGAATAGAGAGAATTAAGTGCAAAAGAATCAAAAATGGAATAAAAAAGTCAATGTTATAAAAATAATAAGAACTATATAGTGGGGTGTATATAAAAAAAAAAAAAATGGCCGTTTTTCAAACAAATATTTGTATTATTATTTTAAAATTTTTTGAGGTTAATTACTTCCATCATTTGCAATAAATTATTATTTATTTATTCATTAACAATTGTACAACGTTTCGGGACCACTGTCCCATATTCATGCTCTATACAAACCTATAACAATAATAAAATCTATATAACACCAATCTTCTTCTTTATATATTTTATTTTATACAATAAAAATC
>NW_027115445.1:1020932-1027991 GCF_000696795.3 Halyomorpha halys | reverse complement strand
GGTTTTTATAGTGCATGAATATGGGACAGTGGTCCCGAAACGTTGTACAATTGTTAATGAATAAATAAATAATAATTTATTGCAAATGATGGAAGTAATTAACCTCAAAAAATTTTAAAAGAATTGACTCACCAGACTTCCTAGAGAGATAATCCGTATTATTATTTCTTTAATACAAAATACAATTAATACTCAAAGTATAGTCTACTGTTATCTACCGTAATTAGCCAACTGGTTTGGGATGGCTCTAAAAGAACTCTAGGATTGCAATTTCAACTTAAAAATTCAACTGCAAAATTATCCATTTTTTCCCTTGAAATAAATGAACCATGGATCTAAACAAGTAGTAATCTGATGCTGCAAGGTCTTGACTACAAGGTGGATGAGACAGGAGTTTGGACCCATGAAGTTCTTTAAACTTTTCTTTGGTTCGACGGGAAGTGATTGCTTATTGCTGAGGAGTAAGTTCGTGAGGGACCAGTCTACTGCTCTTTTACACCTCCTTCATGAAGAGTAGATGGCAACTAACAGCACACTCCCTGGCAAGTTCGCAAGTACTTGAAGACAGATTTGACTCAACAGCTTTCTGCGCCAATATCCATCAAGCTAAATTTTTCAAACCAACGCCGCGCAGGGTGATAGTCAAGGACACCTTTCTCTTCAAATTCAATCATTTCACGAGCTACTTCAGCGGCTACAATTTTTTTTTCCAGTAATGGCTTAAAATTACTGGAATTTCGTAGGGCACCGTCATGTTTTCTTTTTAGAAACAAATAACTAAACTGAGACTTTTTTTTAAAAGAAATTGAATGGGATTAAAGAAGCTTAAAGAATGTTCTAAAGGGATTATTAAGAATTGGTAAGTATTAAATATAATTAAAATATTTACAGTCCTTTGAAATCTAGAATTTAATAAAACGGTCATTTTTTTAAAATACTTTTTTATAATATATGATACGAAGGATAGGGAAAATAATACGAAGTGAAAAAAAAAAATATTATGAATTGTTAGTTACTTCATGTAAGTATTTATATTTACAATAGTGTCTAATAAGTTTGATAAGTATGTTGTGTATTATAGCAACCCAATTTATTTGCACAGCATGGCTGCTAAATATAGCATATCTCTCTTGTTGTGATATTAGTATAGTTATAATTTATTCCAATAAAAAAGTAAGTGACGTTAGCTTATATCTGTGAATTTTCAATGACTTAATTTAACATTAACAGTCAAAATAATTGGCGTTCTAGAAGAAAATTGTATATGATTTTAAGAAACATAAAATTACTGGAATTTGCCCGGATAAGTTCTGAGTTGCACTATTTTTTGCCCTTTGGAAATAAGATGATAGCTTGAAATGAAAACCAATTCCATTAAGTCTTTCACAAAATGTTTTATTTTTATATATTTCCAAAAATACATGTTTTTTGTTCCTCCACTGAAATGTTTTGAAGTGGGTGTGTGCTGAGTCCGCTATATAATAAAAATACTGTGGTAAAATAGTATTGGTTTTGAGAATCATAGTGGCTTAAGTCTTAAATCCATCATAAGAAGAAAATAGAGTTTCAAACTGTCTCAAAACTATAAACTAAATCAAATTATAACTTCCCTTATATATTTTTTTTCAAGCCATATTTAGCCTTTTTTCCTAAACATAACTATAATTATTAGTTTCGGTACTCAAGGAACAAAATTATCAAAAAAATTAAATACTGTTTTAATCTATGGAACTGAGTAATAAACTATTATGTCTAATATCAGTTGTTTTTCTAATACATGTTCCTTTTATAAATAAACACATCACATTAAATTATTTTGCAGGATGTAAGATGTAGCTATATATGTAGATACTATAGCCAGGTTTTTAAAAAAAAACATTTCTCACCAAAACAACAGAAATTAATGGAGACATTTACAATAAAAAATAAAAGATCATAAAAAATTAAATAAGAAAGATCATTAATATTTATGAAAATATAAAATATGACTTTAAAGACTAAATAAAAATTACAGTCCTCAGCCTTGTTGACATAGTACTATAAAACAGCAAAACCTGCGAGGACTAATAATAAATAAAATAATTGTGATAAACTACCACAAAACTTATACACTTAGTCACGAACCAGTTCAATTGTTTACCTCCACGAGCCACAAACAAACGGGAAAATAACTAGAACACATTGTTGACTTTATGAGTAGAAGTTTAAAGTTCAAAAACAACAACAAACTAACCTGTGACACGTGGAGGTTTGCAAAAACAGTTTGATATGCAGGTATATAAGTACAAAAGAAGTTTAACTGTTCCTTTATGAATGTTTTTAATATAATACTCTCTCTAAAAAAAAATATTAATGTTCTGTACTAGTCAGATGATTGAATTCCAAATAGACAAAACAATTTCACTGTTTTAATTAGCAAAAAATAAAGACTAAGAGAAAAACTAAGAGATTATTGTAAAGATATATGTAAAGGGTAAAAAGAAACAGACAAGCTGTATCAAGTATGTATTTTTTGCAGTTAATATGAGTGTCATCAATGCTCAGCAATCATTTTACTAACTCTTTGTTACTAACACGTTGCTTAGTAAATGTCTATATTTCAATATTACAAACGTTAAGGTGTTCATATATTATTTTATAGCACATGGCAGTTATAGTTATGTATGTATTGAAATAATACCTGTACGGAATGAAACTACAGTTAATTAAATAATAGGTAAATAAGTTGGAGTAAACAGATTCAAGGTTAGCTAAGAAGAAATGCAGCGTAACTACATCAGTAAAAGAAGCCAACATATTTTCTATACTAATGAATTAAACATTGCTCTATAAATAGATATTTTATTTTTATTGTATAAAAAGTCATAAAACCACAACCAAGTAAACCGATTATAATTTGTAGTTAATTTTTTATAAAAGCCACCATTAAAATTGTAAAAAAAAATGAAAGAAATATCTTTTCTCTACTATTAATCAAACGAGTTAAGGAAATATTTTTCGAATTCAGATTGTAGTAATCGGATCTTATCAAACTGTAATCAAATTACAATTCTATCAAAAGCTAGAAGTTAAATTATAACATACTAGATCAATACAGAAAAATAAGTATAAAGAACAGTTGTCGCGTCTTCTAGAAAATATTTCGGATTATTTTTTAATATACACAGATGGTTCCAAATCCGAAAGCTCAACCGCTTCATCTTTCGTTACTTGCGATTCAACCCACAAATTTAAATTACATAAGTTATGTTCAATATACACAGCCGAACTCCACACGATAACATCAGCCCTCCATTTTTGCCTTTCAATAATTCAGAAGACTATTGTAATAATCTCAGATTCGTTGAGCTCTCTAAAAAGTTTGAGAAACATGTACCTCGAGCATCCACTCACAAGAATACAATATTTTCTTCTAAAACTATCACATCAAGGTAAGTCCAAATTTTCATATGCGCTCCAAGCCACATTGGCATTGTTGATAACGAGCTGGCAGACAAAATTGCCAGAAAGGCACTCACGCTCCCTGGCCGAGGCACCGCCATTCTTACCCCATCAAAACTCAGTAGACCCCTTATCTGTCTCCATTCAATATACAAATATTGGAAAAGTGGCAGGCCAAGTGGGATGAAAGTTCTCCGAGTAAATTAAAAGGAATCAAAAGATCAGTAAAACCATGGTCGATATCCAGCCGCAGGGAGGAAGTTGCTCTAACCCGCTTAAGAATAGGTCATACTCTCCTCACGCACACTCACCTGATCAGAAAACTGCCACCTCCAACGTGCAAATATTGTCAGTCCATTCTCATATTTTTGAAGAACATAACCATTTTCACGATTAAACATATTTTTGCTAGCACTCAAATTAAAGCAAGTTTGATGTGTTATAATATAGTTTATGACATTTATCTTTGAATGAATA
Organism: Halyomorpha halys; assembly: GCF_000696795.3. Lineage (NCBI taxonomy): Eukaryota > Metazoa > Arthropoda > Insecta > Hemiptera > Pentatomidae > Halyomorpha > Halyomorpha halys. Next base: position 1,024,073 of record NW_027115445.1, on the reverse strand, counting down.
GTAGTTTTAATATTTTCAAACATTTTATTCGAACAACTAGAAATTAACATTTTATGAATTTATTTTGGAAAAGATCAAAAAAACTTCTACTGCCACGGAGATAAACCCCATAAACTACTCTATATAACATTTAATTAGTTTTAATTTGAGTAGTAGCAGACATCTCTGCGTCTTATTATTCCTGAGATAAATTTTTCATAAATAAAAGGTTTGGCCGAACAACTAGGAATCAACATATAGTGAATTTAGTGTGTCAAATATCATGAAACCTCTACTCCTACGAACATAAATATTAAAAACTACTTTATAGTACAGTAAATTAGCTTTAATTGGAGTGCAAATAGACATCTGTACATCGAATAGTTTTTAAGATACATATTGCTCAAAATAAATTCACTAACCACTGATTTCTCAGTGATTTTTTTATGAACTGTAACAATTTAAAAAGCTGTATCTCGAGAACCATACTTTAAATGATATTCTCTTAGGTTTTCTAGTGTTGTTGGTGGTTTTAAAGATATAGAGCTGAGAATGAATTTTTTATTTTATTTAACGTTTTAAAACAGCTGCTATTTTATATTCCCCCTACCTACAGTTGGCAGACTCATTGATTTTGACTACTAATATAGATAATTTTCATAAAAGTAATCGAAAATTGGGGTGAAATAACTAACTTTTTTCTCCCGGAAAATACTACAATTTCACTTATCACTCAGTTAAGAGTATAAAAAAATTTCATTCATAGGTTAGTTAAAGTAAAAATTAATTACTATAAAAACTGAAAAGAACATATTTTAAATTTAATTGAACATTAATTTACTGATTTAAATGAAAATCATTTGAGAAATTTTCGAAAATGTATATAGTGGCACTGCCGTTCAGGTGATTTTATTGAATAACTTACTACGACATCCCAGGCAAACATTTACCTTAAATAAATAATTTCATTCTCTTACAACTATTCGCTATTCTATCCGTTAGTCTTTTGGCTGCATTATTGGTGATTGCATTGGTGATTTGTGCTAAAGGTACCTTAAAACCAATTTTGGAATGTAAGGATTGGATAACAGAGGAATTCGAAGGTTTAGTGGAGTTCATTTCCGTGTGTCCATATAGGCCTTATTATTATCGTGTAGATCACTTTTTTTGTAATGCATTGGAAGTTTAGACCGTCTGTCTTGTAAGTGCTGTCACTGTGTACTGTGAAGTTTCCTGTCTTTTCGTTTTTGTGCTAGTAATTCCAAGTTAGTCGTTTGTCCAGATGTAGTCCAAGGGAGCGGATCTGTTCTACAGGGGTGAGAAAAACATTATCAAAGGAGGGCAAATTGTAGGGTAGTCGGCAAGTTTACGACGAAGAGGAAAGGTGATTTAATGGGATTTATTTTTATCCTCCAATTTCGGCATTCTTCTTCGAGGGTTGTGATATGGGATGGAGAGTTTGGGCTGCAATCAAAGGGTCATCATTAACTGCGAACACACATATGTCATCGGCTTACTAGGTCAGGATGGTATTAGAATTGGTGAAAGAGGGCAGCTGTATAGACGGTGAAGAGGATGGGACCGAGGATACTACCTTGCTATTAATATGGGACGAGCAATTTTCAAATTATAGGTGATGCGAGAAAAATACGTTTACGCATGAGAAATGAAAACATGATAAAATCTATTTAAAAAACTACTACGTACCACCCAGCATAAACTATGAAAATCAAGGTTGGTTTAACGGTTCGATCTTTTATGGCCGATCACAACTTATAAATTCGACTACAGATCGACAAACAGACACAGAACCATTTGTTTAAAACATTAAATAGAAGTGATCATTCTTTACTCTGATGGCAAACATTATTTTCTGCATGAATTAAAAAGCTCACTTCTGGCTGAGAGGGAGCAAAATAATTTATATTAAATAAAATTCACTAGTACAGTTATTTTAACAGATAATTATTAACCAGGGTATAATAATAATATAAAATGGTGTGGTTCCAACCATTTGTATTTAAAAAATTCCAGTTTAACTGTTAAAAAAGAACTTAAACGATTAAGTAGTAACATGAAAGTTAATAAAGAACTATTTTATAAAAAGTTGAGTTAGAACTTATATTGATATTATTCCTCGCCAAAAGGTTTCATAAAATTCTGACTATTAGAGTTCCTACTAAAATATTTTAAATATAAATAATCACTTATTAGTTATAATATTATATAATATACATGTGCTATAATTTAATGCTTGGACTAGATTTATCATATTATACTCATAAAGAATAAATAAAATCATTTAATAAAGTTAGCTTCCTCATTATATACAACATTTTAAGTTTCAATCAGAGTAGTTTAGTTTTTGTGTATGCTTACTAAATTTAGAGGGTATTTAACGAGAGTTTAATCTGATTCAAGGTTTTTTACTGCACTAAATTCTGGTCTCTACTTATGACGTTTTATTACACACAAAAAGGTGAATAATCTATTTAGCAGGGTTGCTATATTCTTTTTTTTTTATAGAGGAATAATAAATTTGGTCAAGATCAATTTATAAGAAATATTTGCAGGCTGAGAATGTATTAGTGGAATACACCACTGTACAGTACAAGACAGGCGACAAGGATCTGACAGGCAAGACCCCTGTTTATGATGATGAGGAGTGTAACTTGCTCAGCTTTGCTAGTAATACATATCTCTGACATCGTATAATTAGTTATTTAGTTAGGGCAGGGACTGGATGAAAGCTGGTCTGTGGCGGCGGTCAGCTTGGTTAAGGCTTAAACGCGTGTATTGCAGGGCGGTAGACAAGTAGATTCTTCCAGCACCGCTCAAGCAGAGGTTTTTTAAAGAATAAAATAAGATTTTTAAAATGTTAGACGTATGAATGCTTAGTAACTTGCAATTTACGACAGAAGACATGATAAGGGCCGTTTGTAGCCGAGGGAGATGGAGTGTCAACTTTAACAGCCTCATGTCTGCAGCGGTGCCAGTTTGGATCCCGTCTGGGGGGTCAAATTTTATTTCTATGACGATCCAACGAAATGAAAACTTGCCCCCACCATGATTAGAATAGTTTGGTTATCTTTAGATAAACTCCCTCTCCACCGTATGTCAGAAATAACCAGAGAGGTGGTCATAAATATATATATAAATAAA
>NW_027115445.1:1009197-1020882 GCF_000696795.3 Halyomorpha halys | reverse complement strand
TATATATAAAAGAAAAAAAAGGACAAAATAAATTGAAATAGGGATAGAAGGAAGTAATATGCATTACATCAAAGTAGAGAATGTTCATTTGACCTGGAATATTAATAGTGCCTTTGGAGATGACAGAAAAGGATTTCATTTTTAAAAGAGAGATATTCACTCTTCACTTTTTATTACGATGACTAAATCCAAGCTTTAGATAAAACCTCAATTTCAGATATTTTTTATTTAATCTAAGTAATACGTTTATTGTATTTAAAAGAATATGATGATGTTTATAACAAATTCTACAAAATTCATATAATGAAAAAACAATATGGATAAAAATACAAAAAAAAAAAATCAAATAACATTTTTTTTTACATAATCTATTATAAACTAGATGCGAATATAATTTTTTATTCAATCTCCTATAATAAACGTTACCATAAGTTGACATAATGTCCGTTTTGTGAACTTTCCTCCATGGGATATGAACTAACAATTCATTGTTTGAAGTATAAAAATTCCCTAGATCAGCTACAATTTACCGCAATATTTTTCACACCACTATTTACCGAAGTTTAACCATCTTGATTTCATAAACCGTAAACTACATCACCTTAATTAAATAACAAATTCAATTAAAAATTAATTCATAATCCTCTTTTCGGCAACCAGTTAATAAAAAAATTTTTTCTAATCATTTTGGATGAAAAAATAGTATTTGAAAATAAAATGGCATACTATCATTTCTATTGATATTATAAGAAAAAGACCCTTCACTATTTTATAGTCTTACATTTTTACAAATGGAATTAGGTATCACTTGTACAAAATCGGATTAGCAGTTATAAACGCTAAGTACAATATTTTTTTTTTTTTTAATTAAAATAGGAAATTATTAAAACGAAGCTTTGAATTTATCTTTTCTTTTTTTTTTTTTTATTTATGTATCCGTGGTTCTTTACACTACACACACGTAACTTTTATTTTTCACATTTAAACTAGAATTTTTAGTCAGTTGTTAGATAAGGCTTCAATCTGTGGAATATTTGTCATATATCGATTCTTAAGGTGTATGACCCATATTCTCATATAATAATGAGCGTTAAGGGTACTTATCTAAACCTCCAGAGAGATAAAATATAAGTAGAATTATTATTTAAACAAATAAAAAACATAGTTTTATCAAATAAAAGTAATAATTATTCAAAATAGAGAGGTAGCAGTTTAAACAATTGAAATTAATAACTGTCAGTCCATATGTCTCTAGGTGAAAGACTTAATCCATAACCCAGGATATCCGTTGCCCTTTGTCAGGACCTCCGATTTCGTATATTACAAATGGATTTGGGACCACATTATGAATTATGATGGTTGAATAACTCCTGGAGCAAATTAAAATTTATACTTCTACCCAAAGATGTGAATATCGAAAAATACACTAATAATCTAATATCGATATGAGATATTGTAGTATCGAAATTATAAAATATCTGAAATTTAAAACAAAATATTACTATTACTGTAACCCATCCCTTTTTTTGGTTTAAAACCATTAGCTGACGCACAACAGAGCGAAATAGGTGATTTAGGAAAAATAAACGAAAAATTATTATATATTTTTTCCAACCCTTCATTAAAATAAAATTAGTACTTCATATGTATAATATACATGAAATGTATTATATATACTTTACTGAGTCTTCTCCCTTTGATCGCCTTGTGGCATTATAAGGTGTTGATATGAGTCCAGCTAAGGTGGTATAGTCTAGCTAAAGCCTAAGGCTACGCTATGGAAATAATAAATATTCAGTATTGTCTTCTCGATGTCTACAAGATTCATCTACAAGATACGTTGGGGATATATGCATAATTATTTACATCTTTATCAGATTTCTATGAAACATGTTTTCTTCAAATTTATTTATTTACTAAGTAAAAGATTTTTACTTGTTGGTGAAAAGTTAGTCTACCTGAAAGTATCGTATTTTTAACCTTTGTTGCCGAAATTCTAGTGTATTTTGTTCAATAGCAGAGTTTATAATCTATAATCGTTATTTATTTTTAACCCGCACCTTTTCGTTCAATATTTCAATTGGCAATATAACACCTGTAATAATGATGCTTTCATATAGTATGAAAGAACGCAGTACTGATTATTGGGCATTTTGTACCATTAATATAAACTTGAAAACAAAATGAAATTTTCATTACAATAATTAGGAGAGGTAGTTGACCGTGGAGGACATATACGAGAAGATGGTTGGGGGTGCGGTCAAAATAAAACACAAATAAGTTGATGTAACTTAATTAATCGTGCCAAAGTTTCGGCTACAGTTTCTATCCTTCATCAGGGCTAAGAACAGAACAAGGTAACAACCAATGAATATAGAAAAAAAAATATAAACAGAATGACATAAAGTAAATAATCTTGTAGATGAATCTTGAATAAATTATAGATGAATCTTTGTAAATAATTTTGTAATTAATTCCATTCTGCAAAATTATTTACTTTATGTCATTATATTTTTTTCTATATTCATTGGTTGTTATCTTGTTCTGTTCTTACCCTGATAAAGGCTAGAAACTCTAGCCGAAACGTTGGCATGATTAAATACGTTACATCAACTTATTTGTGTTTTATTTTGAAAATAATTTTCAAATTTTGAAGGTTCTGCAGCAAACAGCACACTCTCATACCACTTTGAGTTTATAGTGAAACATAAAAAAGAGTCGAAATTATCACAATATTCATATGAGACCATAAATACTGTTTTTACACAATAATGAAAACGAAGCCGGATAAAGCCCATTAGTTATATTTTAATAAAAATTAAACTTAATTTAATGAATACTACAATTAAGACACGAAATTTAATGAAGAGATTATCGGATATTGGAGAAGGAAATAAAATATTCAGTATATCGTATAAAAAGAATTAGGTTTAATAGTTGATGTTTAAAAAGGAGGCTATCGAAATACCAAGTAGGAAATTCATTGAATTGAAATTGCTAAAGTTTTATAAATGCAATAAGTGAAAGCTGCCCCGGCTCACCTTCAATAGTAATAAATTGCTACTGAAACTTCTTTTGATAATAATGAAATGCGTATATAAAAAAAAAATGCTGTATTATAACAATAGGCATAAGTAGAATAAAAATAAATATAATAATAATTTGAGAATTATTGTCCTGTATATAATGGGTTGATCAGAAAGCTGCGTATTTGAATACATAAGGAATTAATACTCCCATTTATTTTATTCTTCTAAATATTTGTCATAATAAAAAATAATACTCTCATAATGCCTGTATTATTGTCGAGTAGGCAAGAATCCATTTCTCCGACTATATCTAATGTCAAGTTAATTGTTTGCAGCGCCAGAGAAAATTATCGATTAAAATATGAGGATGAAACAAAGAAAACACAGGATTGAATAATATAGATTTAATATTCAATATTATACAATCAGTAGCAATGCATTATAGTTTGACACTACGTTAATATTAAAACTAACTCAAATCAACCTTAAGCCCACCCGTACACAGCGTAGCCTGGGTATGCTACCTGGTTGTAACCTGAGGCGGAATCTTCTTTGTTCAAAGAACGGCTGGCCTTGGCAGAAGAAGCTGATTTGGCTCTTTGGTCGTAACCTGATTCAGCATAGGCACCTCCTCCACCACAAAGAACTGGGTAACCGGGAGCGTACTTGGAGTACCCCTTGTTGGAGGATGCCTGAGACTTTGCGTTTTCAGAACTTTCAGCAGCGTTCAGCTTCGAGTTTTTCGAGTAACCTGAGCCAGAAACTACAGCCGGAGCCCAAACACCTGGAGCGACTACTCCCGAATTGTATCCGCTAGCAGAATCTTCCTCGTTCAGATAACGGTTTGCTTTGGATGAAGAAGCTGCTTTGGCTCTTTGGTCGTAACCTGATTCAGCATAAGCACCTCCGCCATAGACACCATAAGCAGGATAACCGTTAGCAACCTTAGAGTAGCCTTTGTTGGAGGATTCTTGGGACTGTGCGTTTTCCGCACTTTGAGCAGCATTCAGCTTAGAATTTGTCGAATAACCGCTGCTGGTTGCGGCTGAAAATCAAATTATACATTAATGTATTTTTGAAAGTAATTATTAAATTATAATCATATTCTGCAAAATACTCACCAACTGGCCCGTAAGCTTGGTAAATGGTTGGTCGGACTCTGGTGCCGCATTTTCCAGCAAGGCCGCAACCTGCCAAGAGGACTACAAGGGCAATGGAATAGAAATGCATCACTAATGATCTGGTTTAGCTTTGGGTCGTACGCCTTCTTATAGTTACTTTATTGTTTGTTCAGTTGTCTTAATCAGGTGTTCGTCGTACGCCTATGGGTATGTCGCTTGTTTGTTTATTGGTACAGTCATACCCGATCATCGATTAACCAAATATTAGAACTCTCAGTAAATATTAAAATTATCGGTAAATATTAAAATTTATGATGGAATGTTTTAGAATAAACCATACCTTTTCTATTTAATATGCGAACAGGCAAAAATTACAGGATTTTTTTTATAAAAACGTCGTTACCTCAGAAATAAATAAAACGTAAATAGATAGTAATATGAACTAAGTGTTAGAGAAATGATTAAACATTTTTAAAAACTGGAACCTCTTACTGTTTTTTTTCTATCATACAATAATGCATTTTGCGCTCTACTGTTCTGAAAAAAAAGTAAACATTTTGCGTGGCTATTCGACATGCGAATTCACTTGGGATATAATTGTGTATTCTACTGTTTATATTTAAACCATACAATAATTTGAGTAGAAAATTTTTGAAAACGTTTATCGGACAGTATAAATAATTTAAGTAGATAGGGGATTTTTTTTTTCAAATTCCATATTTGAAATATAGTTTTGCTTGATGAGCGAACAATACCTACTCCATAATCCACTTGTTGAATAATCTCTTCATAAAATTTTTCGGCTTGTTGTGCATCTGCAGTATAAATCGAAAACAACACTGGCGAAAGTATTGCCCCTTGTGGTACACCACATGTCAGTGGAATAATGCTGGAGTGCTCCTCTTGAATTTTTACGGAGAGACATCTGTTCTTGAGGAAAGAAGCGAGGACCGTATATAGCTGCTCCGGGCATTCATGATCTATAGGCTTACAACATAAGATACCGTAAGATACAGAATAAAAAGGCCTTTGTAAAGTGAAGGGATATGATAGCCGTTGCCATGTTCCTGTTCAAGTTGGTGTTCACTCCTCTCTGTAATTTCATGAAATGGTGTTTGGTGCTCATGTGGCTTTGGAAACCAGTTTGCTTATAAGGAATCACGGAGTGTTCATTACAGAACTTCCGAAGGTAATTCAGTATGATTGTTTCGTAAACCTTAGCGAAGAGGTTTTCAAGCTGAACAGACCATAAAGAAAGTGGCATCTATACTTTATAGATTATGAGATCATCAGGTGAGAAAATTTAGTTGTGAAAATAGATATTGTATTTAAAAAAAAAAAATAATATTTCTAATTATGGTCATATCGGATTAGCTCTTACTAAATTGTATATAATATTTTTGAAATCTGAGTAAAAGTTTTCTTATATAAATTTAAATGTTCAATGATTGAAGAAGTTTGTCGGGGGGAGCGGTCAGCAAAGAACAACATAAATAAACAAAACCATATTTATTTATTTTATGCCGACGTTTCGACCTGAGTTTCAGGTCTTCATCAGGGGTTGTGGCGTAGAAGGTAGGCTTGCAACTGTTCAATGCTTGAAATAAACTTAAATGTTCAATGCTTGAAATAATGTGGTGGGAACAAATACATTTTAAGTAACACATTTTCAGTCTTCCAACATTTAACACCTCTGATTAGTGTAATTTTTACAAATCGTTATTTCTTTTTCTGTAGCACCATGAGTGTGTAATGGCCGATGGGGTAATGAGAAATGGGTGGAATCGATATCTCCTTTGTTGCATATGAAATGCATTATAAGAGGGTTCCCTTGAGGAAAGGGATATAGAGTATTAGGGTTTTTGTCTACTGCCTGGTAACAGGGCTCACTAGGTTTAGTAATGTCAATGGTCCTTAATCGAGTCTGAAAATGATTATGTGTGTTTACCATCTTTGTGAGATTCTTTTCAAATGCACATATATAATCATAATGTGAACCGCGACCATAAAGTTGAGGGGAACAGTGCTGTTACTAGACCAATGGTTGTGCAAGGAGGTAATTTGGTCGGAATGACCACCAGATTTTCCCCAATGAAGGGTACCCACTTGATGAGCCGGGTGGACCTCGAAGGGCTCCTAGCCCCACACGTTTGACTCACGGCTACAGTAACAGAATGAATAATTATCTGTCACAGCCGGATTTAAACCCGGGTCCTTGGAGTTAGCAGCAAAGTGAGATTCTACTGAGAAACGCCGCTTCCCCATATACATACATATATACATGTGTACATACACACACACACACATAATACATGAGAATGCGATTTGCGGTGAAAATATACACTGAAAAACCCATTACATCTGAAGAATTACAACCCAGAGATCTATTATAATTAAATTTTAATTACTGAAACCATTCCAATAATGAATGAGTCAGACTCTTCGTGATGAAGATCCACATGATACAATCTTAATTATAGAAGTAATGGAGTAATTTATTTTTAGCTCTATGATTAAAATTGTGAATAACACTTGTTATATTAAAAATAAAATACATAAAGATCATTAGAAGAATGAGAATTGTAATAAATGAGTTAAAATTAATAAGTTCAAGTTTTTCCTGCATTACAAAATATAATACAGTAAATTCAGTAAATAAATAACTATCCAGAATTATTATTTGTATAAATCGATACTTTGGAATTATTTTAAAATTATACATACAGATATATACAAATTAAATGTTTTTTGTTTGAACACGCCTCAGGAACTATCAGTTCTTTTGTTTTGTATAGGCCGTTAATTGTGGAAAGCTTTAGGCTATGATTTTCCCACCATTTGAACGAAGCAGTCAGTAACCTATAATGAAAAGCTTGGTTAGGTATGAGGCTGTGATCGTAAACAATATGAGCATTTATTAAATTTATTTTAGTGAATTGGTAAATGGTTTAATTGAAATAATTGTATTGGAATACTATGGGGGGGGGGGGAGAAGAATGAAAGTATAAGTTTGACGATAGATAAAAAAATTTTTTTTCTTAAATGAGTGAAATATCAGACCATTTTTATTTTCAATTTTTAAGTCTTAACTGTCGAGGTTTCATTATTTTGTATATGAAAAATAAATATTTTCTCTGAGGTGGGCGTTTTTTAAAATCATTTTTTTGTTGTTTTGGAACTTTTTTTTTTTTTAATTTGTTTTCATATTTGACACCATAGGAACACCCACAGCTTCCTTCATCTATTTTTATCCACCATTAACTGATTTTTTTAAAAAGACACGACATTTTTGTTTGCTCCCGAAGTGTTCAATTCATTATTACGGTGTGACTGCCCTACAGTATACTATAATAATGTCGCTCTTACCCCTGTAGAACAGATCTGGTACGTTGGACTACATCTGAACAAACAACAAACTCCGACTGTTACAGCACTTTAGACTATTAGACAAACGGCCTATACTTCCAACCCATTACAAATGACTGATGCACATGACTATAATCAGGACTATCTGGACGTGCGGAGTTGAGCTTTGGGACACCACTAAACCTTCGAATTCCACCTCTAATCCAATCCTCACAATCCAAAATCCTTCGTAAAATACTCGATGGTCCTTACTTTCTCACAAATAAAATCATCCATACAGACCTTAACATTCCATTTGTAACCGATATAGCACGAACCAGATATCAATCCTTCCATTATAAACTCCATAACCATCCAAACGCACTAGTTTCTAAGATTGCTTCCTCTTCCATTCCTGACAATCCTCCCAAAATAGTAGATGGCCTAGGGACCTTTTAATGTAGAAATGTTGTTAGTTTATCCAATGTTAATAAATTAACCAAAAAAAATACTCTGGCGTAGTGTCTTTGAGGCCAGTAAAATAATACCTTTCATTAATTTTAGGAAGAAATTTCATCTGAAAAGTCATATTATTCAGAAACTATTGTAACTAGAAATACATCTTTTATGAGAACATTTTAAACTGATACCTAAATTATTAAACTATAAAATGAGAATAAGTAAAAAATGTAAGGATAAACACAAGTTATGATAAAGGAAAGGTCTTTGAAATAAAAGTTAGAGGAAATCTCTTGCTATTTAATTTCGTAAGGACGGATATAAAGCCCTTAATCTTCCCACAGTTGTTGAAATGAGTCATTAAGGTAAGTAACTGTAACCAGGAAAAGGGGACATTAGGGTTAGCTCAACCTGGGAAAAACAAAGCCTTTTCCGAGTTTTCTTTTCGTTTAATTGGAATGCTCCTTCCAATATCCGCCTAAGGGGAACCGTTTTATTTCCGAAAGAGCTCTTGTAGTCTTCTGTTTTTCTATCTAATCCAGGAGCTAGGTGTTGATCTTTTAAAAATCTAGGTCGCTGTTGCGTACTTTAGAAGCAACCTGGAAATCTCACTCCAGCCTTACTTTACAACGTGTTTTAGTTTTAATATACCAATGTTTTCACTTAATAAAAGTTTATAAGGTAGGAGTAGTCTTTAGAATTTTTGTAATTGGCATTTGTTGGTTTTGATATACATGCTCTATTGAACGTGACTCCAACAATATCCTTGTTTTCTTAAAATAACTAAGACAATAATTTCTGATTCCACTCCAGATATACCTAACGTTGTTAAGATACCAATGTATTTAGTTAATTAAATTCAATAAGGTAGCCTTATATTACGAATTGAATTTCATTTTGAATTCTGCCACGGTTGGTAATTTAGATCTGGGAGCTTACGTCTTGCTTTAAAAATTAATAGAACAAAGAAGAGATTTTATATTTCTCCTGAAAACACCCATAGTTGTAATAAAATTTTGCATATATTTTGTAGTAATCTGCTGATCTTGCTTTAGTTGTTGTTGTCTGGGGCTTTAGGGTGTAAAACCCTGAGGTCATCAACGCCCATGTTTCGTGCTTTATAATTCTATTTCATTTTATTTTCTCTTTAAATAATTTCGAATTTTTTTTTAAATAATTACTTCTTTTGGTATTTTTTAGTACGTATAACAGATTTTCTGGTTTAAATCTCTTTTGAGCCATTCCTTTTTAAGAAAACTAAGACCATTTCCACGTTCTTCTGGTCATCATTCAGAGCATCCGATACATTCGGTCCTACTCCCAATCTACTCAAGTTCGCAGAATAAAAATGACATTTCTCAAATATGTGTCTTATCGTTAGTTCACTGTTGCATTATTGACATTTTGGCGGTGGCTGCTTACTGATCAGATATCTATGAGTCAAACTCGTATGACCTATTCTCAATCTGGCAATAGCTACCTCTTCCCTGCGATTGGAACGGTTTGATGTGGTCCATGGTTTAGTTGTTTTTTTAATAGTTTTTGATTTGCTTGGCGGGCTTTCATTTCCCATGGTTTGCCAACTAGATGATATTTCATTTTTCATTGGAAGACTTATTTCTTGTGGTGTCAGAGTGGCCGCGCCCTGACCTGGAAGAGCAAGTGCTTGTTTAGCTGCAATGTCCGCCAGTTCATTTGCAGTGATCCCCACGTGACCCGGCACCCATATAAAGAAAACAGTTTTTCCCAATTTTTCGAGCATGTTGGTATAATTGTGAATTTTTATAATCGCCGGGTGTTTCGCGTAAATGATCTTCATGGCTTTTAGTGAACTTAAGAGTCGGTAATGATAACTATGTTAGTATTCGTTACTGTCATGGAGAAGTGGAGTGCTGAGGCTATTGCATGTAATTCAGCTGTATATACACTGCATAATTTATGCAGTTTTATTTTATGGGTTGAGTTATTTGTTGCTTATTTGTTACTTGCTCTAGTGATGTATTCATTTATTTTCTCTTGTTTGATCCTTTCCAGGAAATCATTTTTATATGTGTTTTTATCCTTTTAGTAGTTCAGTTTTTGAGGATGAAATGCCTTTTAGCCCTTCTTAGTTTTCCTGTTGCCATTATCCTCGTTCTATATTCTTTTCTACGATTGAGCTATTGAGTGGAACGAATACATTTATACTAATGAAGGCACAATTAAATATTAAAAGCTTATTTTTTAAATAAATAGACTCTATATAAAAAATAATTATGTTATTAGAATATGAAAAAGAATATCATTCTCGGTTATAAATTTCTATTTTAAACCTTTTTTTCTTTGCTAAGAGTTCTCTTTAATATTTTACATATTTATTCGCCGTTCATTTTTTATATTATAGTTGTTATATTATCTATTTCGTTTTATAATTTATTACTTGCTGCTTATTCTTCCTTTATTCTCCCCTAAAGATCATTATGAAAATTTCAGGTCAGTAGAAATGAGTTTTCTATTAAAAACTAGTATATCCGCTTTAGGATAATGAAAATTTTTTTTTACTTATTAATTTATTAAGTTTATTTCAAAATTCAAATTTTCCCATTGTGATACTTATTTATCACCAGAAAACATTTTAAAAAAAATTAACTTATCTACATGAAAATTATGGTACTTCCACAATAATTTTCAAGTAATAACTTTTCAAAAGTCAATACATTGATAAAACACAAAAATGTATGATTCAAAACGACGAGTAACAAGCAAGATGGATGACAACTTAAAAAGTTGTTTCTTATTACCGACAAGTCAATGTTACGAACAAAAAAATTTTGGAAATTACGATCTATACATGAAATACGGTAAAAAATTATCAGGTTTATACCAACACGAAATACCACATGCAATAAAAGTAGGCTATTACTTTATTGCCAACAATACGTAATAAGTACGCACTAACGGTCGTAATAATATTTTCGTTGTTTGGGATTAACGTCTTTGTCTCCTGTAACGAAGGCAGAAAGGACGGGTTACTCTGTAGGTTAACAACCTTTAGTAGCCCGAGTGAGAAGGTCGAGATCTATTCCGTGGGTCAGCAACCGAAATGCACCCCCTCATTATTTGGAACAAAAACCAAACTCATCCTTAAATTGAGAATTTTTACTAAGTAATAAATATAGACAATAAAAAACTTCGAAAATTATAATCAGGGATAGCAATAATTAATTTATACTCATATCATAAAAAAATAATGCATTATATCAATGTTATGCAATGTAAAACTATTTGAACAAATTAGAATTACTGTTCATAATAAATAAAAAAAACTGAACTAAAATAACATAGTAAGTTAATAACATTTAAATTATTTCTAAAGTAAAATAAATTTAAACATAAAGTAACTGTATGAGTAAATAATTCATTTTTTAAAATGACTATTTAAAGCAAAGATAAAAAAATAAATAAATAAAAAATAATTTAGCAGTTCCCTGCAACTAGTGTACTAAAGAGAAAAAAATCCACTCAAAAAACCAAATTCTAGTTGTTTCAACCAATCATTATCATATTGTGAGAAATTACAAAACTGGAATGGTTAGAAACTGATACATCAATAATACTCAATCATAGTTAGTAATCAACTAATTTATATTTTCATTCCATTATTGTGTATATTTTCAACTTTTTTAGTCTATTATTTATTTTATTTTATATATTTGTATTTATTTATTTTTATTATTATTATTTTATATATA
>NW_027115445.1:998685-1009147 GCF_000696795.3 Halyomorpha halys | reverse complement strand
TATATATAGTTTTATCTATTTTATTTTTATTTATTTATTTATTTTTTCTCTAAATGATGGTTGTTTTTTTTCTATTTGTTTTTATAGCCCTGATGAAGACCTGAAAATCAGGTTGAAACGTCGGCATAAATAAATATTTTTTTGTTTATTTATGTTGTTCCTTTACTGACCGCACCACCCCTCCCCCAACCATCTTCTCCAATCAATAAATACTATATTTACCTTTCGAGTTATTTGAATATAAAATCAGTATTAATATTTGTTTACTATTAAAAATCAACATCATAATACTTATATATTTTATTTTTGGTTCTAAGAGGTCGTAGTTTGTTACCCTACTTGATCTTACTTGAAATAACTGAAACCTACATGAAGGTGTGAAATCTGTATGTGAACACTGTTTTCTAGATTAAGTGGCCAAATTGAAAATATGAACTAAGGACCTTAAAACAAGAAAATAATTTCCTCTGAAGAGGGGAACATACGCAAAGGTTTTGCTTAGGAGATATTCACACCTAAAGATTTTCATTGTTATGAACTATTTAGGTTACATGAAATGAATAAAACGTATTTATTTGTTGTAACTACTTTATTAATTAAACTTAAACATTAAATTCAAATTAAATGCTGTTCAAAGTGATTTGTTCTTGTTTTGAGGTCCTAAATTCATATTTTCAGTTTGGCAACTTAACCCTGAAATACCCAGTACAAGTATATATAAATATGAAGTGGACTGCTTGCAGAATCTGGTCAGCCAATATTTTTTTATGTGCAGTTCGAAGTTAAGCTTGGATGTGTAAACGCTGCAAATGCCTTTATTGCCCATAAGGCAAGAAAAGGCGGCAATAAATAAATAAATAAAGTACTCAACTCCAGCTTCTTTCCGAACGACCTTCAATTAAGTGCAATAGTCGATTCTTTTTAGATAAAATATGAAAAAAAAATGAGAATAAACAAATAAAATTCTTCCTATGGATCTACTAATATATTGTATATATAGCTTACACAGACAATGATATCACTAATTACACACCTCATTTGTGTATTAATATAATGAATCTGATATCCTGTTATTGCTTCGTCCTTTCATTGAATTTGCCATTAACGTCAATCAGATTGATTGGCCCTCCATTCACCAGTGACATATAGAATGGCTCTAATAGTATATCGATTCAGACTACAGTCACAGGTGCCACAGTAATACTCATCTGTGTATGTGTGTGAATATATTTATATATTGAACATGACTCCAACAATATCCCTGTTTTTTTAAAATAACTAAGACAATAATGTATCATTCCACTCCAGCTATACCTAACGTTTTTAAGATACCAATGTATTTAGTTAATTAAATTCAATAAGGTAAGGATTGCTTTTTATTACGAATTGAATTTCATTTATAATAGTATATCGATTCAGACTACAGTCACAGATACCACAGTAATACTCATCTGTGTATGTGTGTGAATATATTTATATATGTTATAAAAGCGTTTATTGAATACATATCGAGATACATATTTAAAGAAAAAACCTTTTCAATCAAAAACACTTTGATATATCATAAAATATTCAGGCTTATCAGAATTCTTACACGAAAAAAAGATTTACACTTTCCTAAAGTACATCTTCATAAAATGGCAAAAACGTTTTATCTATACTCCGAGGCCCGAGTGGTCCAACGTAATGGATAAAAACGCGGGTCTTCGGAAGTTAGCTAAAAAAATATCTTAAAAGTGAATGATCAATGTTCCTGAAAAACCACTGATTATTTTCGAATTTATAGGTGCATTTTAAATCCTACGTAAAATCCTTGATGCTCCTTATTAGGTCACAAATAAACTCATTCACAAAGACCTTAACATCCCATTCGTTGCAGATTTAACCCAAAACAGATAAACGTCTTTTCATTCCAAAATCCTTAACCATCCTAACCCATTAATTCTTAATCTTTCATCCTTAACAATTCCTGATAATCCTCCGAGGCGTCTGAACAGAAGATGGCCACGGGACCTTCTAATTTAAATTAATCTTTGAAGTACCACCAATGGGTGGTTCCTTCCCACGATTTTCAAGTGTATATGAAACATACTACATATTTACCTATTGTATTATTTTGTACAGTTGTAAATTACATTAAATAAATAATTTTTAAAAAAATAGGTGCATTTTAAAGGTATTAATCTAACTTTTTCTATTTTCTGGATTACATGAGGCGATGAAAAGAAAAAGTGACGTAACTCACTGTTTTCAATGTAATGAGTTATAGTCACATCTGTATTCTCCATAGTCAAATCTATTAGATGAAATGTAGCAACTCATAACTCTCTTATCAGGCGAAAAGCCGAAGCATGTTTTTGGCATGCAAATGAAATCGTTGTTATGGTAGTAGGAAAAGTTGTGTAAGTCAGATTTACATCTCCATCTCCTCCATAACATTTCCTTAAATTTATAACACTTGTTAAGAAAGGTGGTGTACTTCAACTATTTTTTAAAGATTATTTTATTTTGTAACATTACATAAAGTCAAGTATTTACAGACAATAGTAATAGGAATAAGAGAGCACATCAACACTAAATTAAATATAAGTCATGAATTAAGTTATAACAAAATAAGAAATAGATAAAAATAACAAAAAAAAAATTAAACTTGAATTAAAATGACATCTTAAACACATCCATTTCTATTTGCAATATCTTGTCCCACAACTTGTGAAGGAAAAAGCAAGACTCCGGAAGATCACGACCCTTTTCCCAACGGTGTGAGTGGTACTAAAAGCTAGTAGAGGAAGAATGAGGGCACCAGTCGCAGACGTTCAGGACTTCGGTGGGGAATTTGCCCGTTGCTAGAACTCCAATATAATTATTTACAAGAGGTCTCTGGGTCACTGCCGTTTTAACCTTTGAGGATGGGATTTAGGGATGGGCAATGCAAATCAGGGATCGAGCTGTGGGATTATGATGATCCATATTGTTTTTCTCATGGAATGTGATGATTTGGATTTTATAAGGTCTGAAACAAATGAGAGATTAAGATCATGATTTAGAATGTTGATTACATAGTAAGTAGCACTGACTGATGAAAGACTTTGGATTGAATGCTTTTGATGATAGAGTTTTTAGCAGTCCTTCACAATGCTACTCCGAATAGGTTTTTATTATTATCATTTAAGATAGGTGATTGTTGTATATTGAATGATGTGAATTTCTACTTAGTATATCAAAAAAACTAAAAATTCCTCTTAAAATATATATTTTTTAAAATGATTTTTCAATAAATGTTAAGGAAACTTTAACTAAATATATTGTGAATTTTAAATTTCAGATTCCTTTAAAGTAATTCATTAAAAATAACTGGTGTCTTAAAACGACAATATATTGATTAACCCTATCATTCATAGTTAGGTAGTTTCCCATCACTCCAGACCCGTTCCTGGCAATATTTGCCGATGATTCAGCTATCCTATCCTCTCATCCCGATCCTGTAACAGCCTCATCCAATCTCCAAACACACATCATCCGGATTGAGCAATGGTGCAACCAATGGCGGATTAAAGTCAATGAATCGAAATGCACCCATGTGACTTTCACTCTCCGCCGCAGCTTCTGTCCACCAGTTACTCTTAATAATATTCCTCTACCCAGATCCGACACAGTGCGATACCTCGTGGACAATTGGAGTTCTGGCAATGTTCAGATTCTGCACTCAAGTTGAGTGGTTGCGGCTTTAACGCACTTGCTCAGCCTCCACTCACGACCAGTGATGCGGCGAGAGGGATGCGCTGGGATCTTTTGAGCTCTGCTCTACCCCTCACGCGTGGGGGATAGAGTGGGCTCTGGGATCCTCATGTCGATTGTGTAAATATTGTATACTAGAGTGTTAATGTGACTAGAGACTATATTATTTTATCATTATGTTATTTTATTTATTTATTTTTCATACACATAGTTTGATTATGTTCATTTTGTTTATTCTTCTGTTTGTATATATTTTAAGAGAGTTTTTTTTTTTTATTCATTTATTTAATTTATTTTATTTTATTTTAGTATGTATGAGATCATTCATCACTATTACGTATTGCCCACAACTGTGTGGCAGATTGTAATATCTATCAATAAATAAAAAAGTATTTTAAAAAAAAAGTTAGATAGTTAATGAAATCGATACAACAATTTTGTAAGAACTGTACACAAAGTTGTATGGTTGCGTACTTTAAAATAATTAATAAAATAAACAACAATATCAACACAAAAAAATGTAAAAATATCACAATAATAATATAAACAGCAGTTTTTTAATAATTTATATCAAACCTTTAATGATTATATTAAGCTTAGTCCTCTTCTTTTCATCAAATCCATGGATTAAATTCACTAGGAAGAGAATGACAGAGGAAATTGTAGTAGGGAAGTGAAACTTAAGAACAATATTGGTACAGGCATATTTAACCGCAGCCTTTATTATTCTTGTTTCTGATGAAAAAGGAAAATTGTAGTGGCTCTAATTGAATTGCAAGAAGAGCTTGGTAGCAAATGAAATAATAAACTCCAACAAAAGAAAAGTTCTCGTGAACTTAAGGAATGAGAAAGATTTACACGCTTTGTGTAACAGCGAGAAATTTGTGAGTGTTGAGGACTTCTCATATCTAGGTACTAGGTCTAGTACCACTGTCACCATAAACAGGTTACATCGCTAGAGCGAATATAATATAATACTAGGTTTGCAGCACCATAGTTGGCAAGAGAAGGCCACAAACCAGATCAAGCTTCAATGCTGTTTACCAGCCGACTCCGCTGTACAAGTCTGAGAGCTAGGAGACTGACAACATAAGTCTGAGAGCTAGGAGACTGACGACATAAGTCTGAGAGCTAGGAGACTGACGACATAAGTCTGAGAGCTAGGAGACTGACGACATAAGTTTGAGAGCTAGGAGACTGACGACATAAGTCTGAGAGCTAGGAGACTGACGACATAAGTTTGAGAGCTAGGAGACTGACGACATAAGTCTGAGAGCTAGGAGACTGACGATATAAGCGCCATATGACTACCATACAAATGAATCTTAACCGAGCGGTAGGCAAGAAAATCAAAACATAACTAGATGGTAAACCACCTTTAACCCCTCTCCGTAATTGCAAGTCTTCCGCAGGGATCCCGTTTATGCCCTGTATTATTTAATTTATCCATAAATGACTATCTAAGACTCAAAAACGTTAATGTAGATATCTTAACCAATGAAAAATAGTGGAATTGAGTTTTATTTTAAATAAAAAAAAGTATGTACCTTATAAGCCTATTTGGTGAAAATGTTCTTAAATCTTTGGAAAGCAAATTATGACAAGTTTGACTATTTTTTCCCACGGGACGAAGCAGTGTTGGTCCCATAGGTTGTTTGTTGCCTTCATTGAACAATCCGGTACTGATATCTATTTGTGTATGCTAAAATATTTGTTTGTTTTTTCTATCTTTTAAAAAGAAAAGGTTTCCAGTTATAAAAACTCTGTTGATTTTAAAATTACTCATATCTCATATTCATTTGTCTTTTAAATGGATTAATAAACTATATTTATGGATAAACGCTGTACCAATTACATTACATGCGATTAAAATATTCTATTATCTATCAACCATACATAATTTATTAACGGTTCGAAAATCCCGTAGTGATGTGAAGGAATAGCAAATAGGCTTGAGCTCTGACCAAGTGCAAAAAGTGGGAGCTAAGCTGATTCACTTCCAAGTTTACTTACAGAGAAAGTTCATAATTAATTGACAACACAAAAAGCTGAGTGACCTCGTCCTGCGTTCCCTGAACCCAAAAGCTTCTCCATCAAATTACATCAGGCTTCATTTTTTTCCTTTCATATGCAATTAAAAGTTTTTTTTGTATTTTTTAAAGAAACAGATTAGAGTTCCATATTTAAGCATGATCATACATCATCCATGAATGTGATTTGATCAATAAATGTTTTTATTCTATGTGTACTAAGTCCATGTTAATTTTTTTACTAGCATCTCCCATCGCGTCTTTGCCAACTTTCATAAATCCGGAACTTAAAGAATTTAAAATAATTAATTATTTTAATTAAAATAAATTTAATAACTAATTAAACAAAAATTATTTATTTGCATTGTGGGAGTGAGTAGCTCAATGATGAGTGCTACTAACTCTAAGGACCCGGCTTATAATGTGAAGGGGTTCTGCTGTGGCAGAAAATTATTTTCTGTTTCACTGTAGCCGGGCTGTTCGTAGCTCAGGTGGTTAGGTGCAGGTCTATCTGATCAATCTGAGACCTGCAGGCGTAGCCGATTCGAATCCGGCCAGGGGCGTTGACTTTTTTCATTAAGTGTCGAGTGAGATTCTGACCAAATCACTACCCAGCAATCGTTGGTCTAGTAACTGCACTTCCCTATAATGTATTGCACCCTTGACCCTTGGTGGGTTGTAGTGGTACAGAATTATTAATTTTTTTTTTTTAATCAATCACTGGAATTTCAGAAATTTGTTAAAAGTGAAAACATAAATGTATATATTTATTCTGGTTGACCTAATAGCAGGTATACGAGATGGTAAGTTGTTTTTATAGTAATCTATCTGATAAGAAAAATGATTTGAAAACTTTTTTTATATTTTAGCATTAAACTTTAAGTCAATTTTTATTAACTGTAAGAATAAATTAAATGTACTGAGAACAATTTTTTTTTTTAATTCTAAAACTTCACTTTTAAAATAGTATTTATACCACCATTCTAAATCATTTAGTTTTTAAACTAACAGGGAAATCACAAAATATAGCATTTTCTGAAATTGGCCCATATATCCGGAGAAAAATGGTTGCTATTTGTAAATGCTGATTTTTTTCCCAACTGTTTTTAAATCTATAATTATGCAGAGATCGAAATACAAGATATTACCAAAATGGACAAGCAGCTTAATTTATTTTGAACCACTTTTTAACCAAAGATTGACCGAATAGTATGATTACGAGATGCAATACCTAATTGAAAAATATTAACCAAATATTTTAAATATTAGCAATCAAGAGCTACTAAAAACAACTCTAAATACGTTAATAATAAGAATATTCATTAGCAATAATTAATAAAGGCGTTGTACGAAAATGATTATTTTATAAGTCATGGATGACGTATAACGCTCGATTGCCATTGCCGTATTGGATTTTCAAAATTAATATTATGTGTCAATACTTACCTCTACTGCAATATACATGTAAGTCACACATTCACATTTGGGCGAGGCTTGTCAAATATTTCGTGGATTACTCCAATTATGCGGTAACGTAATGGGCCTCGGGCCAGAATATTAGGTCAATGCAAAAATTAGAGTGTACAATGAAAAAAAAGAAGTTTATTCTTCCTCTTTAAAAGGAAAACAAAATGATGGCGCTATATTAACTTTTAGATAAGATATTGAAGTTTGAAATTACCATAAAAAATGTTGTTTGTCCTATTGATTTTGATTCAATTATGATGAGCTTCACTATTTAATTATATAAATATATTTAAAATATTTTGAGCTTATTTGTTTTGTTTTTTAGGAAAACAATTTTTTAATTATTTGTAAAAATAATTTTATTTTCTCAATTCAGTGTTATCTTTCATACAGTGTAATGTACAATATGTTAATATAATTGTAAATAATGTAAATCTGAGGACCTGATAGCTGAGAACGTTAGAGCATGGGTGCCAGGATGTTTGGTTCAGAAGATGTGAGGTTCTATACCCCCACCTGGGTCAGTCAATATTTATTTCGCGTTTGCCCCAAGAAATAAATCTTGTCATTTCCATTCTGGGGGACTTGAGCAATAAAAAATAAAACTTTGAAAGTAAATGAATGTAAGGGTTGATGAAATTAAACTCTTTTCAATATAATAGTTTGTAGACAGACTAAATAAGAACGGATTCTTTAGCAAACAATTAAAGGAATACATTTTTTTTAGTAGTAGGAATTTTTCCTAAAGAAGGAAAAAATAAGCACAAAATATTGACACAATTAGGGATAGTTTAGGGAAAAAAATATTGAGAAATAGCTGTTAATTATTATATTTTACACTCGATCTTTTCACGTATTTAGATTGATAAAAAATATATTACATATTTTATAATATATAGTCAAGAAATTATTTTACGCAGACAAATCCAACAATCCTCATTTAAGCTGTTCGTTTCAAGAGCTTGAAAAAATTAATGATGTAATTTCAATAAATAATATGCCATTTCTAATTAGGCTGTTCCCTGTCATTTTTAATTATGGGGAGCAAACTCGTAGGGAAGGTTCTTAAGCTCCTTGCTTACTTTAGTTATCAGTGCCCCCTCCCCTTTTTAAAGAGGAATACCTAATTTCCTTATTGGATAATCAAATTAACGGAAAACCCATTTGTCTGCTAAGAAGACGGCATTTTATCGCAAGTGGAAATAAACAATGTGAAAATACTCAGACAATTGAAATTTTGTTCGAAGAAGACCATTACTTGAGGAAATACTGGTAATAATATTAAATTAAATAATTCAAGTTTATAAATATTTAGATATAAAAATAATGTTTACCAGGCTCGTTTTACGCTTTCTTTTTTCGAGAGTTTCGAAATGAAACTTATTAGGTCATATAGCTATGATGAATAAGGTTTCTTCGGTAGTGAAGTCGACTTTCTAGAACACCCCTAGTGCATTTATCTCGAACGGAAAGAAGTGTTTTTTCACTGAAAACCGGATGTTGAAACGATTTTACATCGGTGATATATCAAATCCGACGCGACCTGAAGGTGTAAGCTCCAAACAATCTTTGACGATTTGAGCGCAAACCGTATCCACGGCCAAGGAGAGTCTTCTAAAGACCCAAGTTCTAAAAATAAAAACCCTCTGGTAAAGTAAAACGTAATTGACTTTATCAAAATTCAGCTTTTCTGAGTCCTTGGCGAGTTTGAAAAATCCGCACCCACCAATCCCTAAAAATATTAACCCAAAAAATATTAGTATATGTATTTTTTAATTGTTAAACAATTGAAACAGAATGTAATTTCATAATAATTTTTTGGGCTCAAATATTAAAAAAAAATATGACAATTTTTTATCTATATTTTTTGGAATTTTGATTTCATTTTCGCTTACTCCTAAAAGTGGCATTTAATCTATCTGTTGATGGTATTGTTCATTTTCTCACCTTCTCTAGTTCTCCTCTAATGCACCTAATCACGCATCATAAAGGTGCATATACATATATTGAACCTGTTTACTAGGTGACCCTTTATATGATCTATTTGCGTGAATATATTACTTATTTGTATTAATTCAGTATAGGGTCTATAAAACAGATAGATCAAGTGAAAAAAATATTATGATTACAATATTTTTAATATAATTCAGACGAAAATTCAAAATTAAAAGAAAAAAAAATATATATATGAAATCTAATCATAGATTGGGCATTAAAACTGGAATATTGTCATATTTTTTTTTAATATTTGAGCCCAAAAAATTATTATGAAATTACATTCTGTTTCAATTGTTTGACAATTAAAAAATATATACTAAAATTTTATGATTGACATGTACAGCAAAAGAAAATAGTATGATATTTCTTTATTTTATGGGGGCTGTGCTGGACTTTATCGGTGACACCTGTTTCTTAGGTCTTGGAAAGTTTTTCTTAATTCGTTAAGGATTGAACTTTACGAGAGGAGCGGCGGAAATGCCATCAGAAAGGTTACTTCAACAAGTACACTGAAACGTTCTTAGTATTTTCGAATAGTACAATAGCCCTAAGAGATACAAAAAAGATAGAATAGTAGTTATCAACAGAATATTTGATGTGAATTCACATATAGTAATATAAAAATGGTATACTTATTTATTGTGGAGATACAATTGCCCTATAAGAAATATTATGGTTAAATTTTAAGAATAATTGGAAAGTTATAAATTATAACTTATATAATTATATAATGTATTATAAATAAGGACTTCTGTTCAAACTAAATTTGAGTCTATAGAATGAATTATGGATTAATTTTCTTACTGATACTATTACAGTATTATTGCAATTATCACCTTTTTTAAAATAATCAGAACCGAACCATCCTAAAAGTACGAATTAGCACTATCTGCCAAAAATTGCTTCACTTTTACAATAATCAGACCATGGTTTTTGTTTTATTTTAAGAAACTCATTTTGAAGATTATTTTTTGTTAATACTAACAATTACTTTCGGTAAGCAGTGGCAGAATAATTTAATTTTATTTCGTTTAAAATTGAATGATATTTATTAAAGTAATAGGATCTGAAATTGACGGAGATGATCAAATATAGATGCTACGGACAATTAATAGAAAATAACGGTAGAAAAATGCTTTTATTAATTGATGGAAGTTGATGATAAATTTAATATTAACGAACAAACATAAAAAAAAAAAAATTAAATTTAAGAAAGAAATAGTGCTTGA
>NW_027115445.1:984026-998635 GCF_000696795.3 Halyomorpha halys | reverse complement strand
GAAATGCTAGATCCAACATAGTGATAACAACTAGGAATGTAATGATAAATTAAAATATAATAAATAATGTATAATATTTTTTAGGAAAATGGGCAAAAAGGCACAGAACATGTAGTCGAATAAACAAAATAATAATAAAGCACTTTTAAACTAAAATATGTAAACTATTATATTCCGTTCCACGAGGCGAGAGAAATCGGGTAAACAAAAGAACGTAAACTGGGAGTTGGATGTAATTCTTTCTTTGAAGTGAGAATGCCATCTAACCGGAAGTCTAAGTACTCTTGTTTACATGATTTCACTCATCTCGTGGAACAAGGAGAGAGATATACTTTATTTATCTATGCTGCCTAAATACATCAGGTTGCTATCTCACACAGCATACTTATCAATCCGTAATCGGACATATATAAATTACACATACATGGTATAATCAGAAAAAAATAGATATAATAACCAATTTTTTCCCCCTACAGTTTCCTTTTACAATCAATTTCGGTCTGTACAACAAATACAAATGTTTCAATTCGTTCCTTTTTTCTTTCCCATTTCTGCTCCTCCAATTTCACCATTTCACAATTTTTTAATTCACCCGATCAACAAATTCGCTCTCCGGAATTCACCCTCCTAGATCCTCTTCAGTGACCCGCTAAACAAATTCACTATTAGACGGCAATGCGAGATCAGACCATCATTCATAGTCACAGCAGTAGGTCAGTTTACCAAAAACAAACAAATAGATACATTTTACGAGAATAAGAATGACACATAGATTAAAAGGAAAATATAATAAAAAACGGGTTACAGAAAACACTTGAATGGATAAATAAGTTTAAAAAAAACAAAAAAAACAATAGTACTGATAAATAATAAAAGAAAAAGTTGATGTTTGGAGGAGAGAGTTATATGATCGTTGATTGAAGGTATACCGGGATTAAAAAAATAGGTTATGAAAGCCTTATTATGTAAAAGATTATCAAAACTTTGGTGTGAAAATACAATTAAAAAAATAAAATGAATTGTAGTAATAGGTTGTATATCCTTAAATGTATGCTAGAAAACCTTGGCCTGGCTCTTCAGCATTTTGCTCATATTGGGAAATAAGTGTCTATATTATCCTAGTATTTCATCTGTTTTTTGTTTTTTTTTTATACTCTTTCGCTCCTTTTTGATGTTATTGCCACTTGTTTTTATTACTCCCTCTTTTACCTCCCCACCTTTACTCAATTCCGTTTTGCTTTGGTCTCCTCGCAACGGTAGGACTGAGCATTGCTCTCATCAGCACAGTCCTAACGTGACACTTTTTCTCACCTGAACACCTCCTGCGTTTCTTATTTTAAATCACGAGCCAAGGCAAGAAGGTCTTAGATCTTGTATGAAATCTGGATTCTTCAATCCCAGATGAAAGAACTACAATTTACAATTTCAATTTCAAAATTGCATTGAAAGTAATTAAAAAGGTTTTTGTCATCATCACATCCAATTAAATATTTAAAAATATAGTAAAAAAATGTATACCAAAAGCTAAATGCTCACGGGACACCTCTAAGGGGACAATAAAGTATAACATTCCTGCTGGCCTATGTTTTTTCTTATAATTATCCTTAAAATAGAAAGGTTTAATTATAGAATTATATTCAACTAACATAGTTTACCATAATATTTTACTTTCAGGAAATAGTAATATGCAACCATATGAAATTTATTTTAATGCTGTTAAGTTATTAAAAACAACAAATCAGATGAAATTAAATCCGCAATTGTAATAATTTGTTGAACACATATTCAATACTTGTTTATTTGGTCTTCGGTAAAGCCCTAAAAACCTGTTTTGTGGTCAAAGTCTATGGATCGTCATAATTATAAAGCTACACAAACATTCACTCGCGCACACATGTACATGATTGCAGCGTAAACAAATAATCGAAGAATAGCTTTAATTTAGAAGTGGCAGCCAACACTCCAGTAGGACAAAAATTACGTGTTGAGTATGTCTTGATTGCCATACCCTACGCAACCTAAACTTTAAGCAATGGAATCCTCCACTCTCGCCCTCCATGGTGGCCTTACTTATCTGAATTTTTAAACAGACAATTATAGCGAGTAGGTTGGTCGATGTACGACATGTCACAATCTCACTAGTGGAAATCATAACACACACAAAATGGCCATACTTCCCTACCGGACCCGCCTCGCTAAGAAACCCGGGGATCGACAGTCTCATATCACTTTTAAAATATTAGCTTAAAACTGGAAGAGGAGACTTTAAGATAGTTTAATCGAGCTATATTTATGCGCTGAAATTGAAAACGCCTTTTTAACTATTTTAAGGGTTTCAACAAGGCAATCGAAGGAATTACAAACTACCAGATATACATATACATAACTACATATATGTATATATTCAATTACTTATTTCGTCAAGGGGGTAGGAAAAATAAACACAAAAAAAAACTTTAATTAAGAATGAAGGCAAGCGATGTGGTTATAAAAATTTAAACACCAAAGATACTTAGCTAAATCCCCTAACCTGTGAAAGCTTAAGCTAAATTTGGTGTAGTTCCTTCTTCAAGAATATGTCTTATTAACAATAAATAGAACAATATGCATAATTTCAAATTCGTCGTCATTGTTGGATTTTCTATTATATATATAATATTTTACGAAGCTCATTACCCACTTTAGTTGAGTCATTAAAATATTGTTAAAGGGGCCCGTCCTTCTTAGTCATACCATCATTTTTCACAAGCTGAAGAATGAGCCAGGTGGTTTCTTCCCCCATTGTTTATAATTTCTTTTGTGTACTCACCCTCTGAGACATTTTTTTTTTCATCATTTGATAAAACGGCATAATTACCCTTCACCTCTATAAATCACCACGCTCTTTCTGCTTAACGGATCCAAGTTTAACAGATTTAATTTTTTTTCTTATATTAAATTGTAGTTCTTTTCCACTCCATTTCACTTAGATTACGGGATTTTAATACATTAATACTTAAGTTAGAGTCCGGTGTTACAAGAAACGTTTTACCAGCAAATTAAAAATATGCCGTATATAAGTAAACATCTCTTTAAATTGTGTTCAAAGAAGTATTTTTTTTAGCTACGATAATCTTTTTGAATTTCTATATTAGCGAGGAAATAATAATCGATATTATTTTTTTTTCTATTTATTTATTAAATTATTGTTCAAATTTATATTATTTATTATAAGTAATAAAGAAGTCACATTTTCATTAACACTTTTGCAAGCGATCGTTTATTTGTAAGCCTAAAACATTCTCTGGATGGCTAACAAATTTTAAATTTATCAATCCACATTACTAAAATAACGTTCATAACGATTTAACGACTTTCTCCCAACCTTAGACAGGAATTCAGCAAAAAATAAATTAACATTTTTTAAGGAAGAAAACGCCTAATTAGCCATGAAAAACTCTGCTGGAGGAAAAAGACACAGAAAATAAATCACTATATTTTGACTGTAAAATCTTAACCCTTGAATTTTTAGGTGAACAAGAATTGTTAATAATTTATTCCAAAATAAATTCAAAATTAAGCTCATTGGCTGATCTACAAAAATCAGCTAGCACGAGCAGCATTTTTTTATTTAATACCAGATAGGCCTGGTTGGCCTTACATGGTTAATATAACAGTTACATTTTTTTTTGTAACATTTGATTTAGGGGGATATAGTCTAGTACAAAAGACACCCCTAACTACATACAACGTTGTAATTAAAAATAAATTATGGGTTCATCATTTCATTCCCCTTGTTGTTTTAACGTAATAAAAACTACTTTTGCAATTCTTAATACTTTTAGCATCCTCAAAGGCTAGGTTGTTAATAAATGGTGTATCAAATAAATGGAAACAAGAAAGTTGTTTTTGTCTAGCTAGGTCTGCCATTTGGCCCACTGTATGTCGCGAAAGGAAAACTAGTAGTTATATATCATTGTACGTGTATATATCATAGTGTATACTTTGGACTCCAGATTATGATTTGTCCAGCTTGTGATGGAACGGCTCTAGAGGATTGTTTCCATTTTTTGACAAATTGGCCCGCGTACCATGGGAACCGAATCCGATACATGCCGAAGCTAAGCAATATTAGCCGAAATCAGTTGTATTAATTTCGGTCTGTTGGTGTGGATGGTAAATTGTTTTTTATATATATATATATAACCCAAAACCTTTTGCTTAGAGTTGGATACCTTTCGTCCCAATAGGAGGTATAGTTTTTGTTTTGTTTTTTAATATTATTAAATATGAAGTGACGTTTTTGTTTTACTGCTTTATTCTAACGATTGTGGATAGCCCAGATTGGGTATATTGTTAGTTATTAGTTTATATAAACGTAGTAACAGGACATGATCTGCTCCAAAAACACCTCCATCGAATTGGCATCGTAGATTCCCCAAAATGTCCTCTATGCAACATGGGAGACATGGATGGGGACCATCTATTAACGTGTATTGGTCTAGAAGATGTTGAGTAGGATGCGGACCAACTAAGAGGAAGACTAAAATTGTATTGGACTGCGAGAGGGAAAATGGCGTAATAGCCCATTTCCTGTGGCGTAGGAAAAAAAAAAGTTTATATAAACGATCCTTAACTCATAATTTTTGTAAAATTACTACAATTGATTATCTATTTCATGTATTTCACAGGCTAACTCTATTTGTACGGGGGTTACCCGATAAACAAATAAATAAATTATTATTATGTTTTGAGAAAGAATATGAAACATCATATACATAAAATATTACATTTAAGTTGTTAAGGGTTAGCTCAGCATATTAATGAATTAATTTAAAATTCTAACAATGAATCCAGATCATCGTAATTCGAGTATACGCAGTAAAAGGGTACTTCGGTTATGGCTGCTGTGCCTACTGAACTGTATATTTTAGCCATACCTTGGTTTGTATATACCGAAGTTTAGTGAATTCTCACAATTATATGATATCGAGTAAGGATACCAATTAGGAATAAAGCCTGCTTTTAAAAGCTGTACAAATGCTTAAGGATTTCTGGGATGTCACCTTGGTTAAAGCTCTAAATGAAGGATCTGATAGTGATTATACAGCAAGTTGAGCAGAAGTTGCTTCGAGAAAGAGGGATTCCTCAAGACGAATTGGAGGGCATTTGCCACACCCGGTGGTAGTAACGTTGAGAATTATTAGGAAGCGCCGAGGAGTAATGTTCTAAGACATAAATTCTCTTTAAAAAGTTATCATTTCTTATTTCCTTCCACTGAGAACCCAAAGTATAATTTTATAATTAGAATAAATTAAACTAAATTAAACTATTGAACAGTTCAATTAAATTTGAATTTTTGAATAAATGTAATCTGTTGAATCATTTAATATTCTTGGCTTTATTATTATATAAGTCGTTTAGCAAAAATTCACAATGCTCAGCCTTTAGATGGGGTCGCATGAGTTGACAAAAAAATTCTATTGGGTAAATGTACCTTCGCGCCAGCAGTAGTTGAAGAGATGGAGAACACATGCGGCTGACAGGAACGAGTGGTCGAATATAGTCTCGGAGGCCAAACGGCCCCAAGGATTGTAGATCTATTATATAAATAAAATAAATATCCCAATTGTAGGCACTTTAACAAAAATATTTAAAATTTTTTGGTGTCACGGTGTTATTTCACACAACTCCTTCTTTTCAATACTTGTTTAAGATAGGTCTCTCTAAGCTAATTTACTTTAAATTTTAAACAAAACAAAATATTATAATTTTTTAAATTGTATTAACTAGAATATGTTTTGACACTAGTAGTAAGAACCAAAATCATGAATAAATAGATTTTATTAATTAATAAAAAAGTCTATAAAATGGTGAAAGCCTTTTTTTTAAGGTCAGCCAGAATTATTTGTCTAGAAGTGTTCTTTATTTTTATTGAGAAATAATATTTATTTTATTACAAAATATATTGGAAATGCAAACTATATACTTTATAGTGAATTATCTATATAAATTTATGATGAAAAGATGACTTTTCGTAAGTGCAAATATCTTTTGTAAAAAAATTAAAGTCTGTACCGCTACAACCCGTAAAGGATCAGGGGTTCAGTACTTAGTAAGGAAGTACTATTACTAGACCAACGGTTGTGCAAGGAGGTGATTTGGTCAAAATCACGCTCGACCGTGTGATTTTTACCCAATTCAGGGTACCCAGAAATAGGCTGTAACAAACTGAGTGGACCCCAAGAGAGCTCCAGAACCCAAAGGAGTTGACTCACGGAAACAACGTAACTGAAAACAATTTTCTGCCCGGCCGGATTCGAACTAAGGTCCTTGGAGTTAGAAGCCACGCGCCTTACGCCGAGGCTACCCACGCTCCCCAAATATCTGAAGGAGAGAATAAAATTTTTATTTTCATTATAATAATTTATACTTTTGTTATTTTTATAATTTTCAATCAATATAGAAAAATTAGTGGCATTATTTTATTCTCTATTTTTCCTTAGTACACTGTTTTCTGAAATATGAAAATATTGTTTTTAGTTTATGAGCCTTTTCTAAGGATTTTCTTAATCCCTATCAAAATTGTGAAATTTGGCCGTATCTTCTCATAGGCACCTCTGTTTCGACCAGCATTAATAGGATGTGCCTGCAACTAGAAAGACGAGCTTTTTTCATGACTTAGTGAGCTATGTACGGTTTTGATGTAAAAATTAAATCTTCTACAGGTGTAGGAATAGGGAGCGCGTGGGCATTGTGGTAAGGCACGATGCTACTAAAACCAAGGACCTGGGTTCGAATCCAGCTGGGTAGAAAATTGTTTTCTGTTACAATGGAGCCGTGAATCAACTCTGTGGATTCTGGAGCACTCCTGAGGTCCACCTAGTCTTATAAATTGGGTAAAAATCTAGCGGTCCAGTATGATTCTGACTAAATCACCTCCTTGCACAACCGTTGGTCTAGTAACAGTACTTCCTTATAAAATACAGTACCCATAACCCTTCGTGGGTTGTAGCGGTACAGGTTTAAATTTTAATTTTAACAGGTATAGAAATGGATTCCTGAAATTGGATATTAATCGTCACCAAAGCATAGTTTAGACATTTAAAATACATATAGAATTAAATTATTAAATGAGAACGATCCAACTTTTTATGAATTATTCTGGTTCGGTTCGTGTCTTGTAACATTATAAGAAAATTTAAATAATAAAAGGAATTTTAAGAAAAAAGTTACAATAACTTAAGAGCACCTGATGTTAACAGTGTCATTAAGATTTAGTTGTAAACGATGTAATGTATTTGGATGAATTTTATCATCAGCTTGATCGTTTTCATTTAATTCGTACACTTCTGGTAGTTGTTACGTAAAAACTTAAAATGACTTTAGCTGATATAATTCAGTCCTCAATTTGATAATGGAAAGGTCGAGAGAACGTTGTTATAATAGAGATCATATACAATTTTTTCCTGACCAATAGCATAGATATTTTAAACCAATTGATAGAAAGTCCGATAAAATGCGATGCCCAATGAGCTAACATTACTTTTCAACGAGACAAAACCAGTGGAGTCATAAAAGAGAACAGCAATCAAGGGTTCATGCCCCACATTGGTCTCCGCTATCCCGCAATCTAAATCCAATCAAGAACCCTAGGGTAAGATTGAAAAAGTCCAATGGAGTATACGAGATCATCAGTCAATTTGAACTCTTTAAAATCAACGGATTAAAGCAATGTTATCAACCGAGAATTTTCTGGAAGTGCGTATGCTTGCCAACGATATTTAAAAAAAAATAATATACAAATAAATTTGATTTCGTTTAATTTGATTGAAATTATATTATTAAAAAAGATGTACTGACTAATAATCATAATTTGTAAAAAAAAAATATGTAGTAAGATATGAAAAAATATATAGTTATTTGAATTGCAATAATTCCCAACAGTTATTGGAATGCCATCTAAGATTTCTAGAATTGAGTAGTTTTAGCATGCTATTTAACTCATAGATAGAACTCAGAAACTATCTAATTTCAATTGCAACAGAACATTTGTGCCTATCTCGAAATCTCCTATTGCTTAATGAGAACCGTTATAATTAAAATATTCAGAAAATTATTCATTTAGCAAAGATATCAATTTTTTTCTGAGTGGCTGCTACAATATCGTCTATAGAAATATTTGTAGTTTCTCTTTTTTTATACTCAGATCAATAAACCAAGATTAATAGTCTAAGTGCGCCCAGCTAGTGGAAAAAACTCCAACATTTACCTGGATAGAAATAAATTTAAATTTGTTTCCAGTTACTACTGTAAGTTCTGTACTTTAAATAAAACTTAGTCTCATAAAAAAAAACACCCCTCACTATATAAAATGTTATAAATAAAACAAAAAATTATGAAAAAATAAATAGATTAAAATAATAAGATAACAGTAAAGTTAATAACAAAAACCATAACATTTCTGGATTCAACAAAATAAATAATTGACTTCTAATGGAAAAAAAAAAATAAAGTGAATTTAAGAAAAAGATGAAGAAAAAAAAAATTGAAATAAAATAAAATTTTAGAATGACATTAACAGAACAGATAAATATATTGAATTTATAGCAGGATGTAAGAGGGGTTCAGTCTTTGGGTTGTGGTTGGGTTTCCCAAGTTGTAGGCCACTGCTTCTTTAACTGTAGGTAAATAGGAGTGGAACTTCATGAACCTTTTTTTTTAATGTAATCCTCCATTGTCTCTATTTGTAATTCCCGATGCAATTGGCTGTTTCTTACAAACCAAGGAGTATCCACTGCAATTCTTACGACTTTATTTTGAAATGATTGTATTTTTTTTCCTTTTTGTAAAGGATGCCACTATCCAGACTTCACAGACATACATCAGCCGTGGTCAGAAAATTGTTTTAAAAATAAGGATAGCTGTTTCTGGTTTTAATTTGGATTTTATATTTAGAATAGGATACAGCACTGCTCACCTAGCGTAGGTGTTTTTATAAATCTCCTTTCAGTAAGGAAACTACGCAACTATTAAGTCTTATTGACTCACTTTTGTATTTATTTCGATTTTTTAATTTATTTTCGTTTAATTTATTAGTAATTAATCATCAGTTAAATATTCCAGTATTTTTCAAAATGTTTCAATTTACGTTTGATTAACTGTAGAATATGATAATTATGAGTCATTTAATCCTATTTTATTTTTCTCAATTTCTTTATGTTTATAAGTATTTTTAGTTAGTTATACTTTAAATAGTATGACTTTTTATTTTATTATTTTTGTATGTTTTACATTTACCCCAAGTTACCTATTTTTTTTTCTTTTTTATACTAAGATTTTGTTTTTAATTTTTTTTTCTTAATCCATTTTTTTTACTTATAATTTTTTCGCTATTTTACTTCATTGGCCACCCTCCTCCTCCCCTCCCCCGGATATCTAGGGAATAACTGAGGTAAATATCGTAAATAAATTCTTATAATTTGAGGAAAGGCTTAAAATCAAACTTCAATTTCTTTCGTGTCATAGGCCCCTTGGTAATTGAAAAGTGATCTATTGCAAAAGAAAAATTTTTGGTTTGAGTTCAGGAAACGGCCAGGATCCCCACTCATGTCTAGAGTGCTTGAGGCTTCAGCACCCGGTTCAACCTCAACAACCTTTCAATGCCAATGACGCAAAAAGAGCAGAGCGCAGAATTCTCCATGGAGTGAAAATATTGTTAAACAGTTTGAATTTTAAAATTTTATTTTGATATTATTCCCGCCTTCAAGTTGTTACTATAATGCTTTCAATCATGTTCATGGATATATTTGTATTTTTAGTTTTATCTACTTTCAAAAGTTTATATTGCATTTATTAATTTTTTGTTTTATTATACCTATGGTATTTTTTGATATTCGAGGCTTTTGGTCGTAAAACATGGTAACTGAAATTTTTATGCAAGTTGTTAGCATCAATGTTTTTTAAAGGCTGATTTCATTGAAATTCTTATTGCTAAAATAATCTTTAGGATTTTTTTTCCCTTAAAGAATTATAGTTCAGAGAACATAATAATATTATGTTGTGGAACTGGTACTAGTAACTGTTTGAAGGAACTAGTCAATATATTGATTGATATTTCAACGATATTGATGTCAATATTACACCTAATTATGTCATCACCAATCTATTAATTTAAATAAATTAAAATTATTATTAATATTAAAATATACTTTCAATACGAAACCTTAACTGAAATACCACTATCTAATATTACCAAATGGAAATATGAAATTGATGCTCCTACACGGCAAAACAAAAGAAATGATACTTCCCTTGAACCAATTACTGACTAAGAAAAGGAAATAATAATTGTAGCGGAACAAATAATGAAATATTAGAGAAAGGCAGTAGTAATAATACCATCGATTTTTCTAATATATATTACCGATACAAATATCACAAGGATGGAGAGTTCTCATACGGAGAGTCAATATACGACAGAATATATATTGAATTTATTGGACAATTATATTATTATTAATCAGTTATTTTACCGTAATAACACGTTGCACAAAAGTCCTTCTAATTTTAACCAAGGGTGCAATATTTGTTCTAGTTTATTCACTCTGAAAAATGTTATTTGCAACTTACGAATCAATCATTGTAACTCTGTTTTACCTATACCTGAAAGCAGAACTTATCACAAAATAAATTTGAATAAAACAAAATACACTAGAAATTCAAGGAAATCTGTGTTCCAATATACGCACTCCAACGCGACACTTGAATTGGAGTCCGAAGGAAGCTCTCGAACATGCCGAAAATGTTTCTGCTACCATCATAACTGCACTGAAGAGGGACGGCATCATGGTGGCTTAGTCATGTCCTTTCAGAAGGGCAAGAGAGGCAAACTCCCCCAGCGGTTCATCTTCATACTGACAGGCAACTTATCTTCTCCAGTCACGTCGAGGAGAAGGCCCGGTTGATGTCCTACAGGTTCTACCACCTGCTCACTTCACAACAGATCTCACTTCGACTCTGCTCTATGGTGCCCCGCTCCTTCGAGACCTCTTCAAGTGTTCACAGTGATGTTCTTTCACCACACTGAAAAAGCTGCAGAGTTTCCAGAATTCTCCCCTTCGGCGAATAGTCCGAAGAACTTCACTCCAAAGAGCCAGGTGCTATCCATGATGAGCTCCAGTTTCACTCCGTGCCGGAGTTCATAGGCCGCAGGCACATCACGTTTTTTGATGGGCTGAAGAGATGTTCACAAACGTCGCCCCTCCACCAAGACTCGGAAGGTGGCAAAGCACTGTCCCTTTGGCGGGCTCTGCAGCCTGAAGTCGTCTTAACCCATCTCACCTTTGTTCCCCAGTGGAGCGACCCTCCCCGTTCTTTGTACCCCCCGGCCAGCGGCTCCTGGGCCAATATTGTAACCTTCAGCGGACCCAGCCCAACCCCTTATAATGCCATATGGCAAAGGAAGGGCACTAGTTACGTTTGTATATATTTATTTATTTATACCTACAGATTCTTTACACTTCTTCTATATTCAAAAATTACAAATACTTTTATATTTAAAAATAATCATTTAGGGAGAAAGCGTGTGAGAGTATGGCATTGGAGACTTAGCAATAAAGCATAGTGCAGTAATAAACTATATATGGAAAATGATAAAAACTTATAAAGGCTTAATGCTGACTTGACTACTGCAAAGGTCGCAACCAGTTCCTGGAACTCGTTAAAGGAAAACAGGTACCAGCCGGGGAAATAGTTTACGTTAAAAGGATTAGTTGGTGGCGACTCAGACCAAATAGGCAAGTTTATTTGGTTGGCGGCGACACAGACCAAATAGGCAATTTTATTTTCACGATCCCAATCACGGCCTGCACTAGGCAAAATAACTTGTCACAATTCTGGGTAAAAGCTAAATAAACTCTTGTACAAGAGTATAGTATATAGCTTGATTTTTCACCAAAATTATATAATTATAGTCAATTAAAGATAAATTAATTTATTTTATTACATTTACTAACTGATAAGTTGGGTATGATTAACCTTTTTACTCAAGTAGAAAAAAGCATTGTATTCTTTATATTTTGATTTCAGAGAATATTAATTTTTTCATTTCGTTTCATGTTTTTCACTGGGCATTTGTGATTCATTCAGTTAACAATTCCTTTTGCTTACTTATTTAGAAACGGGGCCTTTACTTAAACAAGAAATATCAATTTATTTATTTTTTTATTTAAGGATTGCTGGGTGTTTAAATTTCCTTAATGGCAGTTACTAAGAGGTTAAATGAAGTATGAATAGCAGACCGGCAATGGGTCCACTTCTCGTCAGGTCATATAAAGTTCAAAGATTTCTGATCTTCTCACAAATACAATTAATTGACCAATGAAGACTGGTCATATTTATCGCTCAAGATACTCCTTAATTTACCTTTATGGAAGGAAGTGACTGTTGAGAAGACCGCAAAGATATGTATGGTACAATCTATAATCTGTCTTAATAAAATATTAAACAGCCTCTGTGGTTGTGTTGGATAGAATTTGTATTGAGCCACATATAGAATTACAAAGAGATAAAAAATATGATATAAATGGTCTAAGAATAATCAAGGCATCTTTCAAGAACATACGATACCGGTTGTAGGCTTTGTTGGGAATGATTTTGTGTAACCCTACGGCAATGTGATAACTCGCACCATTCATGTAACGCCCGAGGATTTTAACTTAAATTAGGGTCCTGCACTTTTAATCAAGAAGTCCAAATCTCAATCTAATGGAAGAAGGTTCTGTCTAGGTTCTCGCGAGGACTCTCCAAAACTCAAGAAAGATCTCTAAGAAAAGACGACATAACCTAAGAATATCTAAAAATTTCATTTTTTCAAATCCTGATCTGAAATAATCAATGGATACTACCAGAGAACTACTTTGAAATTAAACTTTTAATTTGCATCTTTTATACAAACGCCAAAATTTGTTTCCTTTGTTTTTATTGGCAAACATTCTCGTTCTTGTGAAGTTCATAAAAGCGCTCCCACAGAGCACAAAATTACTTGTATGTATAATATAATTAATGTACAAATTACTCATGAAGCCCTTAGTTTGTTATGGTGTTGAACCGTGGACACTTAAAAATTAGGATTTTAGAGTCTTTGAACGGAAGAAATGAAACACACCTGTGTCCAAACCTTGAATGAGGTACCTGGTGCATAAGGTATAATAAAGAACTAGACGATCTAAATGGGCAAGAAGATATTGCTGGATATGTCGAAAGTTTACCCAACGAAAGAATAGCAAAGCTAACCAGAGAAAGTTTCCTTGAAAAAAGAAAGAAGCTCCAGGAAAACCTGACAAAAGGATCTGAAAGAGGACTTAGGAAAAACTGGAGTGACTTGCTGGAAAAGGTAACTGGATAAAGAAGAGAAGGGTAGAATTGTAAACCTAAAGTCTATCTTAGAAAATAGAGCCACATAAGAAAACACATTCTTTGTTTGCCATAATCTCAAACTAAAATATTCCACTCAACAATACGATGAGTGGAATATTTCATATATTTTTATTACATGAAATTATCAAGTTTATTTCAATCACCAATAAATACATACTTATATTACCTAATAATATAAGATATAAAAACACATTAACATTCCATAAGTTTAGTATTGGTCCAAGTGCTCGAATTATTCCTTGGCATCGTAAGTGGAATAAGAAGGGAAGAAGTATAGTAGAAATGTAAGGTAATACTTCTGCCAAAACCCCCCGCATTTCCAATAGGTGAGGAAGTATGAAAATACAAATAACATATAAGAGCCATGTAAAATTATATTATTCATATACCAGTTTTACAGTACAACTGAGTACCCTGACGACGACAGAAGCGCGCAGATGGGTTTTATTATATTATAATAAAACAATGGAGCAGATAATAAGAAAACTGATACTAACAATAAATTGAGATTCATTCTAGAGTGTACGTGTCTATGGTTTGTGAATCTATACACCATATGATTATCTTTATTGTGAGAGGACTTTAGTCGTACTGGAATGTTTGGAACGGTTTCAGGTCAATTAGTTTTTATTTGTTTCACTGTATGAAGTGTTCCTTTTTGTCGTTACTTTAAACAGTCTAGGCGATGGAAAACTGGTGAAACGATCAGTGCTTGCACAGGGACAACACTACACCCGCGGTCAGTGAAGCCGCAATAACAGTTAAGAGGAGCTCTGTCCATTTACTAGCCATTCCAGTAACCATTTGCTATGTTCGGTTCATTACCCCGGACCAGTACTTCCGACCCTACTTTTAAAGCCCCAAGCCCTAAAATGGCTTAGTTGGCTTATGTAAATCATTAATTAAGAACAGTTCATGAACATGAAACAAGCACGCTTCTTACTCCTTTTAATTTAGTCAATGGTATTGTTCAATAATGATGATATCTTTCTAGTTTCATCTAGAGTATTGAAAGAGGAGAGGATGGGAGTGGCGGTCAGTAAAGAACACAAATACGTAAAAACTTATTTATCAGAGCTAACGTTTCGGCCAGGATTTTAGGGCTAGGAAGAAAAAACATGATAACAACAATAATGAATAAAAGAAAATAGGGAATAACTCTTGAAAATAAGAGATAATATATATATATA
>NW_027115445.1:973449-983950 GCF_000696795.3 Halyomorpha halys | reverse complement strand
TAAAAATCCAGTAACTAAATACATGTAAAAAACGAAAATTATTTAAACTTAAATTTGTGAAGAATTGAAAAAGAAAACGTATATGTAATTAATAAAAAGTTCAACCAAAGTAACAGAATTAACAAGTAAAACCTAAAGTTATGTAAGGCAAAAGGAGTAAATAGAACAAATGACAATGATTGGATGTGGAGAATATGAATATGAATACAAAAATCCAATAAGCGATTATGTGCACAATTATTGTGAAATTATGAAAGTTATGAAAAATTTAGAAAGAATACGTATATGTAATTAAATGTTCAACTAAATATTTTCTTGTATATATGTATATATAGTTGACCGTAAAAATTGATACATAAGAAGATGGTCAGGGTTGCGGTCAAAAGTGAAACAAAAATAGTTTATAGTTTTAAAATAGTAGTAAACTATTTTTGTATCACTTTTGACCGCAACCCTGACCATCTTCTTATATATAAATATTTTCTTGCTTCCTTCCTCTACCAAGTTATCCAATCCCTCCGACCAGCGTACACCTCTGATATTCTTCAATTAAAATCCTCAGTGCATTCCCTCAATACCAGCTCACGGCCTTCAGACTTACCCTGCCCATCGAACCACAGCCTTTGGTTGATCTTTCCTCATCTGTTCCTCTTCCCTATGGAATTCTATTCCTTCCTTTATTCGTAGTTCTAATACCCTTCCAATCTTCAAATCCCGTATCTTCAACTACCTTCTGTCCACCCAATTCCGAAAGAATAACAATTGAAAATTTCAAAAATGCTTTATATATTTTCTGTCTCAGATTTTCGTTTATAATTGTAAATATGAACATTAAAAGAAATTGTATCTTTTCATTTATTATTTTTTAGTTTAATTTTATTTGATTTTTTATCTTTTTATTTATTATCAGAAGTCATTATTTGTTCTGTCATTATTTTGTATATTCTGTTAATTATTGTTGTTTATTTGCATCTTTTCAAATTCATTTTTTTAATATATTTAATGACGTTTTGTAATTTCATCTTTACTCTAAGGCTCTAAAGCCTAATTTTGACGTCTGTATATCATTCTAAAGGGATCAATCCCAGAATAAATAAAGATTATTATTATTTTTAAAAAAATATGGCGAATATGAATATGAAGACAAAAATTCAATTAGTAATTATGTGTACAAAATGAAAATTATTCAAAATTAAAGTTATGAAAAATTGAGAAAGAAAACGTATATGCAATCAATTGATTTTGTTACTAAATTAACAGAATCGATGTGTTGTAAGTTTTCGATTCCGAATAAAAAAACAACTCAAAATTGATTACACAGTTTAATGGCAGATTTAGTAATAAAGTTTTTTTTTTCATAATAATTTAACACAGAATCGTTATAAATAAGTCTAAAATACATTTAAATAAATAAATGACACTTAAAATGCATTTTTCAAAGATGATTGATCTTATGATTGATTGGATTAGGCCAATTTTGATGAACATAAAAGTAAAAAATATAATTTTAAGTTTATATAAAAAAATTTGAGTATTGGAGGAAAAAATAAAACTAAGCACAGCTCTTCGGAAAAGGTCTCTTATTTTAGTCAGGTCGCGTCCAAGTAATATTTCTTCTTAGCTCCCTTCCAGACTAGATTTTTCAAAAATATTTTCAACCTATTCAGCCATAAAACTAAAGGGATATTTCGTTTATTGAGAGTATCGATAGACTGACTGACCCGCGCTCTGAAATAAAAAAGAGTTTTTATTCTTATTTTTTATTACTGTTATATTACGTCACAAATCAACTAGAGGAGAAGTGGTTTATTTTCAACACAGCACTTTATAGAATCCACTATTAATATTTATAAATTTTAATAACGGCTGACACGTATATATGTTTAATATACTTCTTAGCCGACAAATGATAATAGCTATACGTTTCAGGAAATGAGTTCCGAACTTCAAATGTGAAAAGTTTTATTTATACAAGAAAGTTTCTCATACTAACATAATGTTTTATACCATAGTAACTAAAATTCATTAAAAACATTTAACATTTTTCTAGCTGTTAAACTAATATAAACAGGATAAAACATATTAGTTTTCTGAAGCATCATATAATGCAGACAAACTATGGAGACGAATAAAATTATACTACTGTTATAAACTACAGATAAAGAAAAATAAAAAAGTACATTCAATTAACTATAGTTTTTTTTTTAATTTTACCTAAAGTATAAATTAACAAATCAAACTCTGTAACAAACAATTACTAAAAAATAAATAAAGATCAGACTTGCACAACTTCGTTCCCTTTTCTACTATTGAACTTCAAATCATGGAAAAACGCTCTAAACTATAATACTAGTGAATATATGGATAAATTGGATAAAATAATAATATGGAAAATACTAATTCACAACAGAAAAATTAGTATACACTACGATAATCAGACTAATTTGGACATATGGAATTGAGCTCTGGGTCTCTGCCAAACCATCAAATTCCTCTCTCATCCAATCCTTACGATCCAAAATCCTTGATACTCCTAATTACATTACAAATAAACTCATCCACAAAGACCTTAACATCCCATTCGTTGCAGATTTGGCCCAAAACAGATTTGCGTACTTTCATTCTAAGCTCTTTACCCATCCTAAGCCATTAATTCTTAATCTTTCATCCTTAACGCTCCCTGATAATTCCCCGAGGCGTCTGAAAAGAAGATGGCCGCGGGACCTTCTAATTTAAATTAATGCTTGAAGTACCACCAATGGATCCTCTTTCCCAAGATTTTCAAGTGTGAATAAAACATACAACATATTAACTTATTGTATTTATCATTCGTATAGTTGTAAATCCCATTAAATAAATAAAATAAAAAAAATCATGGACGAGATAATAAGATTCCATCTCAAGGATTCATGCGAATTAATCATTTATTTTATTAATAACCATAGAATTATATCATAAGAGTTAATTTGATCAATCTTCAATAAATTTCAATTATACCAAAATCGTTTTTATTATATTGTAAATAACGCACATAACTAAAAACAAAATTGAAAGTTAATATCACTTATGTTTATATTATTATTACTAAATATTAATCAAATTATAAAATGTTTATCTTTTAAACATTTTCAGTTAAACTGTTTAGCTTTATTGCCAATCCATTCAAGGACTATTTAATATTAAGGAGAAAATATAGTGTATATATTTAAGATATTAAATTTCTTATATAAACAAAAAACAAATTAAAATTGAAATG
Organism: Halyomorpha halys; assembly: GCF_000696795.3. Classification (NCBI taxonomy): domain Eukaryota; kingdom Metazoa; phylum Arthropoda; class Insecta; order Hemiptera; family Pentatomidae; genus Halyomorpha; species Halyomorpha halys. The sequence goes on along the minus strand of NW_027115445.1, from coordinate 980,694 downwards.
AACAAGATAAATATAAATTAAACATTAGATTAGAAAAAATAAAAATCTGGACCGCTACAACCCATAGAGGGTCAGGGGTTCAATACTTTGTAATGAAGTACTTTTACCAGACTTAATTAACTTAGTATACATAAAATAACAAGTTTTATAAGTTTGAATTGTTAGTATATATTATCAATAACAAGAAAATGACCATCGGCTTTTGTTTTATGTATATAGATATTTAGTATATGTTCCGTTACCTAAAGAAACATTGTCTTAATAATCAAATATTTAAATTTACTGCTTAAAAATACGAAATATTAATTTTAGAAATGATTAAATAAATTAATTATTAACACGATGTATTATTATGTGTAATTAATACTTTTAATAGCCCTATTTGAAAGGAATTATTTATAAATCGTAAATAATTCTTAATTTAGACTTATCAAATAAATGATTACTTTTTACTTATAAAGTATACATAATTTCTTTTATCGTCAAAATTATATTTTCTCTATATTATTGATATTTTTTTTATATATTTTCACAATATTAATATTTTTAGTTCAATGTTTAATGTATCTGCTCTGGTCATGGCTATAGTTATATTTTTATTTTACTAAATTCGTAAAATATTTGTAAAAGATGTACATATATAGAAACAATTAGAGAAATAAAAAATCAAAAGATAATTAAAATATTTACACAGATTTTTTTGTTTTTTTAATATTTATTTATTGCTATTTACAACTGTACATTATAATACATTTAGTAAATCTGATCTAAGTTAAATTGGAGTGTTACAGGCGTGTAGAGAAACTACCCATTGGTAGCACTCTAATGACACTTTACATTAGCTGGTCTCGTGGCCATCTTTCAGGCGCCTCGGAGGATTGTCAGGAATGGAAGAGGATGCAAGATTAGAAACTAGGGGGTTTGAGTGGTTAGAGAGTTTATAATGGAAGGAATAATATCGGGTTCGGGCTAGATCGGTTACATATTTTACATATCATAACAATAAAATAAAAACTCTAATAGCATTTATACTACATATAAATATTATTTTAATTACTGAACTGCACCAGGTGTGACACAGTAGAGCCCTTCGGAACTGAGGATGTTTTAAAATAAAATAAAATTTAAAAGGAGGTCGACTATGGAGAAGAACTGACCCGGAAGATTCGTCCAGCACCGCTCGAGCGCCTCTGTGTAATGAGATGTCCCCTCGTTCAGTCAATATTGGTAAATATAGGAGCTAGGGGCACGCTTCACGTTTCGTCTTACAACCTCTACCTTATCGGATCGTCTTTTCTTAAGTTGCTATAATTATTAGTTCTGTATGTTTATCACTAGTGTTATGGTGAAAGTAAAGTCAATGGTATGCAAACAAAGGGTTGAACTGAAGGAGGTTTAAAAGGGTAGACATTGGCTATTGTACAGAGATATTCCTTTCAGAAGCTTCGGAGGATTATCAGGGATTTTTAAGGATGAGAGATTAAGAATTAATGGGTTAGGAGTTTGGAATGAAAAGACGCATATATATTTCGGGCCAAATCTGCAACGAAAGGGATGTTAAGGTCTTTGTGGATGAGTTTATTTGTGACGTAATAAGGAGCATCTTTTACGAGAATTTTACGGAGGATTTTGGATTATAAGGGTTAAAAATTACAAATCTATTTTATATAATACGGGAAAAAAATGTCACCCAACATTTCAAGAGTGTTCAAATACACTTTTAGAAAATCATTTAGAAGTAGATATAATAATTAACTTTCGACAAAATTCCGCATTTATAAAAGCTCATATTTGGTATTTAATGTGTCTCTTGTTCTTTTCTGCTACTAAATGTTGGACTTCGTTTTCATGCAGGAAATATGAACAAAGATCTCAATCCGAGCCTTTGAGAGTGTATCACACCCACTCCCAATTCGTCGAGACTGGAGAAATACAAGTTTCCCACCATTGAATGATTGAAAGCTATCTCAGCGGAAGATCATTCGTCCTACGAGTTGGCGAGGACTACTCCAGAGCGACCAGAACACCATCCTTCGGCGGATCGACCGAGGCACTACACTGCAGTGAGGCAGAAACAGGACCATTCCCCAAGAACTCCAGCTTCCCTCTGTTCCAGAGTTCATAGGCCATCAAGTTCTTTCATGGGCTGTGCAAACCCACTCTTCCGGGAGATTGCCCCTCCCCCAAGACCTTGGAGGTATCAAGGCACTGTCCCTTTGATCGACGTGCTCGCCGAGAGAAGGGGTTCAGACTCAGTCTAAGCCCAACTATTCATCACAAGTAGAGAGGCCCTTTTCCACTCGTGACAACGCAAACGGCGAGTAGGCGCCATAGTGCTGCCCTGCACAGAGCGGATCCTAGAACCTACCTTAAAATGCCTTTCAGACAAAGAAAGGACATTTATATTTACTATATATTTTGTATACATATGATTTACTTTTAAATATTAAAATTGGTAGAAGGGTGAGAAAAAAAAATTAGATTCTTGTTTTACGTTTCAGAGTTCAATGAACAAGTTTCGTTCCGTGTTTTCCGGTGAGTATTCACATTTGTGTTCAAGCATTCAATTCACACCATAGATTGAACTATATAAGTTTATCATATTCTATTGCCTATTTCAGTTAATAATACTTAAAAATATTTTTCTTCATACACCTTTATTTAAAGATGGTCAAGAAAAATGTCATCAATCAAATGGACTTCAAACTATTCTAGACTATTCAATACCTGGTGACCTTCCCAGCAACCATAAGCAATTTGGTTTTTATACGCTATTATTAGGATACTCTAAAGATAAATTTCGCTGATTGAATGGCAAATCATTAAAAATGATTATTATGGAAGGGGGCCGATGGTTGGACGCAGTAATTCTGTTTTGATAGTCGCGGTCGAGGGCAGTGAACCATCGAGACCATGTCTTCTTCGATCTATTGACCAGTAGCCCTCATATCTTAAGAGCATAGATCTTCTTAGAAGGGCAAGTTAAGCGGATGAGAAGGGATTGAACTGTATTAAAGGTGTGCGTATTCACTGAGAACATACACATTCCTTGACAGCTAGTAGTAGTCAATAATTTAATATGATAACACAATACCAATATCATATATATAATATATATGCTTAATTTATTATAATCATTCCTTCATAATCCTGCAAGATGGTATTATATTTTTTATTATTATTAATTTATTTTTTTGATTTGTTAATAATATAGTATGTTTTATGAAAAGTCATACTATACAATACATGCTTGTATTAAATATTACAACTTATAACACAGTTAAAATGTAATATAATTAAAATTTAGATATTTAATCCTGTCCACTCCCTTTACTCTACTTACTCCACCTTGGCTGTTTAGACCAACAAGTCTATCGCGAGCCCAATTTTGGTTGTTCGTCGATCGCTCGCAGTGTCTGTGGTGGAATTCCGAACTTTGAAGCGATTGTAGAATACAAAATATTCTAGCAATAGTTTAATGCATTTTGGGAATTTGCAAAGGTCGTAAATTCCTAGAATTCTGACAACCTGACACTGACCACACAGCACAATATATTTTGACTTGCGTGATATACTTGTCACCGGACGCAACGCGTGGACTCATTATTATTATATTTGTTACGATATACACTTAATTATAATTCCTTGGTTGGAGACAAGCAAACTCAGTCTTTCCATTAATGTTAAGGTAACAAAGTAAATTATAGATTTGCCTTTATCTACAGCTACTTTGAATTAATAAATATTGTTAATAATTATCCATGTTCTTTTAGTTCTCCTGGACGTGGGTTTTTTGGGCCTTTAAATAAATATTGTTATTTTTACGAAGGTAGGTAAGTACTTGGATAGCCGTAATTATGTATCTATAAATATATCTGAGGAGTAATATTAGTATAATATTGATACTCAATAAGATATTGAAAGATATTATTCTTTCATGATTTATTTTCCTGGCCCAAAAAAAACAAAAAAAAATCGAAAGTGTAATATTTAAATCAAGTTATCAGCTTTACTGTGGATTTTTATAACAACTTTTTCATGTTTACGAACAAGTAGTACAACAACTTATACATTGAAGTTGATGATCAAAGTAAGTCCTGAAAAAGTGTAGGAAAATGGAATTCTTTAGGTACCACATGTACAGAATACTGTAATCAAACGTTGGGTCTGGAAATTTATTTTCTTTATGAGCCTATATCTCGAAAACTTAATATGTGATTTAAAAATTAAAAAATAGTTTTGAACATATATTTTTCCTTTTTTACTCATACCTCTCTGGAATAGACCATATACTGCAAGACAACGCCTATGTAAGTCCATCGCCACACACTTTTAAGACAATAAGTAGATCTTATATACTGAAAACATGGCCATCCCTGGCTTAGACCAATAAAATAATTCCTTTCAGTACCTCAATATATATTTTCTCAATAAAGTTTTTATTTTTCATTAGTAATGTTCTTTAGTTTACGTTATTTGACAGTTTAAATATCCTTCAAACGAGCATCCAGAATATTCTGGTAGGGTCACAATTGGAAACCGAGCAAAATACTTAAATAGAAATATACCTATATTTCACCGAGTCGGATGATGCTGTAAGTTGGGACAAAGATATAGATAAGAGTAGAGATGATCTAGTAAAAATTTCATCAATTAAATATAATATTCTGTACCTTTCAAGCAACCATGCTACCAGCAAAAGCAGCAGCAGTACAATCTACGGCGTATCTTTGTGACCGAATTAAACGACTTTTTATTTTTGTTTTGTAGAGAATCTCATTGACTTTCGAACGCACATTTTTCTATTTGTATCTAATTTACAACTTATGCGAGATAAGAAAAACGTTATTCGGACCAAAGTTGTCGGTCATTTTGACTTAGATAAGCCTACTGAGTTTCAAGTTATTAGTAAATACAAATTTTGTACTAGACGTACAAATATATTGCTTTCCAAAGTATCCAGGGGAGGAACCACAAAAACTGGAAGTGCCAAAATTGTAGATACCGGGAAATCCATGGCTGCTAGTGTAAATCTTGTTTGTTTTAAAGTTGAAATTACCATTTATGTATTTTTTTTTTTGTAAAAGCGTAATCCTATTATTTTTGGAATAATAATTTTTTTTTAAATAATTTATTTATTGTTATTTACAACTGTATAACATATATACAACAAGTAAATTTGTTGTAGGTGACATAGTGATATGATACAAATATGTGGAGAATCTACCCATTGATAGAACTCCAAAAACATTTCTAAAGGAGAAGATCTCGAGGCCATCTTCTTTTCAGACGCCTAGGAGGATTATTAGGTATTGAAGGAGAAGCCAGGTTAGAAACGAGTTGATTTGGGTGGTTGGGAAGTTCATTATGGAAGGATTGGTATCTGGTTCTGGCCAAATCTGCAACATATGGGACATTGAGGTCATGGTGGATGACTTGATTTGTGACAAAGTAAGGAGCGTTAAGGATTTTACGAAGGATTTTGGACTGTAAGGATTAGATTCGGGAGGAATTTGATGGTTTAGTGGAGCCCCAAAGCTCAACTCCGTATGTCCAGATAGGCCTTATAATAGTCATGTAGATCAGTCTTTTATAATGGATTGGCAATTTAGACCGTTTGTCTAGTAAATGTAATAGTCGAAATCGACGAGGAGTTTCCTGTCTTTTCAGTCTTGAATGAGGATTCCATGTCAGTCGTTTATCTAGATGTAGTCCTAAGTAACAGATCTGCTCGACAGGAATAAGTGGGGCATTATTAAAGGATACTGTTGAACAAGAGGTCATTGGTTTACGACGAAGGGTAAATGTGATTTGGTGAGATTCATTGGAATTAATTTTAAACCTCTAATTTTGGCACCATTCTTCAAGGGTGGTGATGTGGGATTGGAGTGTTTGGGATACAATGTAAGGATCATTGTTCATTGACAATAGACATGTATCATCGGCATACGTGGTGAGGATAGTGTTAGGATGGGTTGGGATGTCAGCTGTATTTTAAAATTCAAATTTAGAATTAACATAAATTTAGATTTTTTTTAGAATTATTTATTTATTGTAATTTACAACTGTACAAAATAATACAATAGGTAAATATGTAGTATGTTTCATATACACTTGAAAATCTTGGGAAGGAACCACCCATTTGTAGTACTTCAAACATTAATTTAAACTAGAAGGTCCCGTGGCCATCTTCTTTTCAGACGCCTCGGAGGATTATCAGGGATTGTTAAGGATGAGAGATTAAGAATTAATGGGTTAGGATGGTTAAGGAGTTTGGAATAAAAAGACGCATATCTGTTTTGGGTCAAATCTGCAACAAATGGGATGTTAAGGTCCTTATGAATGTGTTTATTTGTGACCTAATAAGGAGCATCAAGGATTTTACGTAGGATTTGATGGTTTGGTGGAGCCCCAGAGCTCAATTCCATATGTCCAAATTGGTCTGATTATTGTAGTGTATACTAATTTTTTGTAGTGAATGGGAAGTTTAGAGCGTTTGTCAAGTAAGTGTTGTAGCAATCGGAATCTACGAGCAGTTTCTTGTCGATTCAGTTTTGTGTGTGGTTTCCAAGTAAGTCTCTTGTCAAGAGGGAGTCCTAAGTATCGAATCTGTTCAACAGGCGTTAGTTAAATTTACTTTTTAAATATATTTTAACTCAGAAACAAATATCAACAAATAAATCAAAAAATATATAGAATTTAATTCCCCAAAATATGGGAAAAAATTAACTTTCTAATATTTTCTAAAATACCACAATAAAAAAATAAATAAACACAGTCTATGAATTCAGATGGATATTCGTTTCTGGTAATATAATACGTAGATCAAACAGTCTTAACAAAGGGATCACACTGGAATCAGTAGCAGATTTCTGTGTTGGATCACCTTGTCAAAGTATCGCAACTCTTACCAGGTAATGAAAGTGATCAATCTATTTGAGACAAAACACTAGTTGGGCTTAATACCGAGGGACTTACACCGGTATCCTAATATTGAAGCAACATGTTCATTTTTACGACGTTAAAGTGATAAAGCGGAGGTTTGAACTGTGAAAGATTTGCCAAACACCAACAGCTGGAAGACATGAATCTTAACGATTCATTTACTAGCTAATCTAAATCTGTTATCCAATTAATAGGACGGCACCTGGCATGCTATCTCCGATCAATTACATGGATGTGAAAAATAGCATGGTTAAAAATATTCCTTAATATCTTCAGAATTACCTGCAGTCTATATATATA
>NW_027115445.1:969312-973399 GCF_000696795.3 Halyomorpha halys | reverse complement strand
TTTATAATTACCAATTATTTATATCTTATTTATAAACATTTGATTCCTCTTCTTTAAACATGAGAGGGAGGAATTAAATATATAAAATAAAAAGTATATAATTAATTCAATCGTTATAAATTGATTATTTCAATAATATTAGACTGTTTCACTAATAATATTCATATAATAAAAGAAATAGAACGTCGAATGGCCAAGAGAAAATTGTTGGACACAAACAAAGGAAAATACAGGAATTATTGGGGAGGCTGAAGTGGGTAAAACTAATCGCTTTACCTATATACTGAAAATGACGTTCGATTAGCGGCTAATAGAGAACTCTCCGATCACTGAAATCGATTAATACTTAGAAACATCAATTAAGAGCAATATTTTCCAGTTATTCCGGCAAAGATTTTCTCTGATCACATAAAATATTTTTAACAATATTTCTAGGTGTGTTATGGTATTCTCCGAAAATGTAACTGTTTCTAGACTTTATTGATTATTAAATACTGATTCCATTAACATTGCGCTCAACTTATAAAAAAAATCATGAAAATGAGAAAAAGAAAAAGGTGAAAAAAAAAAATCAGAAAAAGGGGAAAAAATAAAAGAACCAAGTAGATGAAACAAAAAAAAAAGTAATGTTCTAGTGTTATATATTACTAATGTTTGTAATTATTATTGTATACTTGTATAGGCCTATTTATTGTTAGATTAAAAATATCGTCTGATTAGACTAAAATAAGTATGCTGTGTGACTAGCAGTCCAATGAAGTTGGGCAGCATAACTTTGTATTTATATTTTAATAAAGTTTTTCTCTCCCCTAGCAAGAAAGCAATAAAGCAAAAATAATTATTTTTAGGTAGGCAGTTGATAGCCTACCTTCTACGCCACAACCCCTGATGAAGACCTGAAACTCAGGTCGAAACGTCGGCATAAAATAAATAAATATAGTTTTGTTTATTTATGTTGTTCTTTGCTGACCGCACCCCCCGACAAACTTCTCCAATGATTATTTGTCATTCTTTTGCAATAAGGAAAATATCGACTTACCGCCCTTCTTTGTCCAATGGAGTTACATCATTCTTTGCGAATCCCACTCTCTGTAACTACACACCAGATAAGTGTAACCGAGCGAAGCTCCAATTTTTTTTTACACTTAAGGCACATCTTGAGTTTTTAGCAGCTCTCCAAAAATATTAATTTTTACTATATAATTTCATGAAACTACATTTTTTAAATAAAGGTGAAAATATTAAACATAACATTTTTATTTTTATGTGGTTATAGAAATGCATATTTAGGGTTCTTGACGTGGAAATAACAAATATTAACTTTTTTTCCTGCCAAGAATAATTTTTATTAATCCATTACCATGTACTGCCAACAAAGAGAACTACCTAGTTGATGACAACTATTTTGATATAAAATCAGTCTATTAATATCAACCAATCTCAGAAAAAGAGGGTTTATGAAAAGCTAACCTCCTTTAGTGGTGCTGACAGATCATCTTTTTTCTTTATTTTACACTTAAAAATATTGTCAGTACTACTTTTTTATTTTTGCCAAAATATTTGATAAACAGTCTCTGACCAGCCTGTAACGAAAATGGAGCATTACAGAAGATTAGTATCGCCCCCATAAACTGGAAGTAATCTGCTAAGTGGTTCTGGAGAATGAGATTTGATTAAAACTAAGTATGATACGATACCATCTATCAAATTATATCAAATGTTTCATATTACTGATAACAACTAATGATGAAAGCCACACTTAGGTCTATAAAGGCCAATTCATACTCAATTTAAGTTACAAGCTCATCACAATCGCTCTAATTTCGGACTGAATGGGATCTTGTGGATTGTTCACACATGGCGTTCTGTGATGCGCAAGTCACGGTCATTGGCCATCCTTTGAACTGTGGTCGAGGATCATTGCCCAGACTTTAATTTAATGTCAAGGATCATTGCCCATCTCTTTACTTCATCTTATTATCTCGGGCTGTCTAATTCAATCATATAATTAATCATGTAATTAAAAGTAAAGAATAATAAAAACTTTACTGGATTATCACTATAGGAAGTTTGGTGAGTCAATTCATAAAATAATTTTTCTTTTGAGGTTAATGACTTCCAATTTAATGAATTTTTTTATTAAAATTATCACTACATGGGACCACTGCCCCATGTTCATGCACCTTAAACCTCATAATTTCTTCTAGGAAATCATGTCACAATTTGTGCATCTTCACTACTCCTTAGCACAGCCATCACTCTATATTTCTTACTACCTCTTTAACTTCTCTCTAGAAAGAATCTTGTAAATGATAACTATGTAGAAGCAGGGAGATCAAAATGATACTTATAGTATAAGGTAATATTGGTCGTAAATAACTTTTTTTCTGTAATTAAGGCTTGGAAATAAAAAAAACTCAGTTACTCATAGCAAGGGGTTTTTTCCTGTATGAAAAGTTTTCTCTCACATAAAATTCATTTTACTGAACTAAGTGTAATACAGTAAGTACAGAAGGATTCATACTAAATGGTTGATGAAATACAGTTTCATTAACAGTTTCTGAGTACTTATAAAATTTGTATCCATCTTTTATTCTGATAAAGTTTTTAGACTTCCTTTATTAGTTAAAATAACATACCAACATCAACGTTTTGAAGTAACATCCCTATGTTTTCTAATTTATGCTGAGACGAAAATTCATGCATTTTTTTTATCAAATATTTATAAAACACCTCATTATGTTGGTGGGTAAGTCACATATCATTCAATTACATGTCTTCTCTAATTGTGTATGGATCTTTTTATTACCATATATTTTTTTAGCCAAATAGACTTGTTTCTAAAATAACATACCAAGGTTAACGTTTCGGTGTAACATGATAAAAAAATTCAAATTTTTTTCCTGGAACCTTAATGAATTCTAACTATGATTCTTGTTACACCATGGCTATTCAATTCAATCATTTTTTAATTTCATTGAGAATGTTTAGTTTTTTTTTTGTTTTGTTTTTAAAAAAAGTAAAAGGAAATAAAAAAAAATTAACACTAACCATCATCAAAAGTTTTTTAAATTCAAAGAATAAAATATATCACGTTTTATTTATATCAGCACAAATTAGAAAAGAAAAATATTCTGAAAGCAGGATGCTAAACCGAATCGTTGAAATTACAATGACTTTATAACAAATGAAAGGATAAGGAAGGAAGTATAGTTGTTTTAAGATAGCATTAAAATAATAGATGGTGTCGGAAAGAGGGGCGAAAACTTATTCCCTCCCAGCCTCTAGGTCGTTAAAGTAGAGTCGCGTAACTTATCTTTGATTTGTTTGATTCAGGTTGCGTGAAGCGCTCCTATACAGTGTAATTTTCTTAATATAAAATGAAAATTAACAAAGAAAAAAAAAATATCAAACGAAAACTATATTTAACATTAGCATAAATAAAACTAAATGATACCCTAAAGTCTCTAGGGGGATGCGAACTGTGAACTGCGGCATGGTGTTGCGTGCGATGTTGACCTCCCACCGTCTACTTCTACTCTGCCCTCTGCGATGACACTCTCTGGCAGTAAAACATATTGATACCGAGACCAGCGATTATTGTGAGACTGAAGTTTTAGTGGGCTTCTCTCCCCTACTTCCGTAACCTTCCCCAATTGTTATAGGTTTTCAGAGTTTCATTCACTTCCATGCCTTCCTTATTACTTAAAATAATTATTTTTTAAAAAATATCTTTATGGAAATTTACAACTGTATATTATATAATACATTCAGTAAATTTGATCTTAGTTAAAATGGAGTGTTACAGTTTGAAACTTTTTAAACTAAGTAAATGCTTTCGTGGTTATTGATTATTTCGTTTTGCACAATCATTTATAAATTCACAGATGCTAATTAGAATTATTAACAATCACAAGCTGGGCTAGTATTATAATTAGTTGAGGAAAAGAGGACAAAAAAAACTTGCATTAAAGAAGCATGAAGGAAAGAAGTGCCCCTATCCTTTCGTTGCCCAATGATATGCATAAATGCATTTTATTCTATTTAATGTTATGTATTATGTAAGTGAAGATGGTTGGGGGGGGGG
>NW_027115445.1:952777-969262 GCF_000696795.3 Halyomorpha halys | reverse complement strand
AGAAAATTCAACTGTTGGGAGGCAAAAAAAAAATTATTTATTCTTGCTGACGTTTCAACCAAAAAATTTTTTGACTTCTAATAATCAGAGATCATGTATGTGAAATTTTTCAAGGTTACTGTAATTGTTTGGTTATTATCGAGTTAGTGATAGGTTTTTAATCAACAAAAACATTAGCAATTTATTATTAATTAAGGAATAGATTTTATAACTAGATTTATTCATAAAATTACTCTACTTTTTTATAATTACTTAATTATTGAACCATGCAGATAAAAACGTCCGCATTTTCTTTTTAAGAGTTTTTTTAAAGTACCACTATTTAGACGTCCTAGTTGCTGTATAGGTACACTTTTGTGTGTTTGAGACTTATTTACGAGTCAATTTCGAACTAAGATTATAATAATTGTTCTTGATTTCACATACATATTTATATACAAAAATTAATTAAAAAATTATAATCATATGACTAGGTTATTGAATACTATAGCAACAACACATTAGGAGTAAATTATGTTTTAAAACGTCATACTATTTCTTTTAAAGAAAATGATGGACGATGTGGACTTATCAGATTTTAAATATGATCACGAAAATGAAAAGATCGAGCTAGCGGAAAAGATACTGGAAAGCTCATTTGAAAGCACGAAGCGAATGCTGACATTATGCGAAGACAGTGAAGAAGTGGGCTTCAAGACAGCGGTCATGTTGCACGGCCAAGGTGAACAACTGAAGAATATAGAAGAGGGAATGGAAAGGATAAGCGGGGAATTGCGTCAATCCAACAAATACATAAACGGCCTCGAAAAATGTTGCGGCATATTCTTGATACCGTTCAGGAGGAAGACAAAATTACAAAAAGTGAAGTCATCCCTTCTCAATAACAACAGGAAGAAAACCGTTGTAGCACAGCAACCGACTTGTAGTAAGACTGTCAAGAAAGTCAACAAGAAGATACGTTGGATGAACATTACAGACTCGCCTCTAGAAGATAAAATCGAGGAGAATATATCAGAGGTAGACGTTATGATAGGAAATCTGAAAAGTCTCGCGTTGAACATGAGCGAAGAAATAGAGAACCAAAATAATTCCATCGACACTATAGCTCTGAAACAAAGTTGTAACCTGGATAATATTGAAGTGTTACAACGACGGACTGAAAAAATAAACAAATAATTTATTATTGGTTTGAAAAGATATTTTGCATTAAACATTACATTTTTTCCAGAAACAGGACGCGATAGTTGCTGACAAGTGAAAAATTATTTCGTGTTTCGACATCATTAATATTAAGAAAATATTCGTCATTGTGAAACTTCGTATTTGTAGGCGAGTTCGATATGTGCGAAAAAACAGAATGTTAATTAATTTAGGTATCTGCTGGCAATAAACTTTTCTTGTGATAGAACATTATAACTAGCATACAATTGTCGAAAGACTGAAAAACATCATTTTTTATTTTATATGTTGAAATACTTTATATTATAGGAGTAGATTTTCAGCACAAGTTTTAGCCATAGAAATATAATAAAACAGTGTTACAAAAAATATATACAGCTGATTTTTAATTTTATTTTGAAATCGTCATAATTCTGAAATTTGTCTAATAATATTGGGATGTCAATAATGTATACTCATTTAAATTTAATCAAGTTTTTGACTTGACAATATCCAACAAATCCCTTCATGGCTTATGTAAATAGTCTTTAAATACACAATGAATATTTTAATAGATACAATTAAATTTTTTAAATTAAATTAAATATTTCTCTTTCTCTACTCGTCTACCCACTAAATACAAATATTTTTTTTTTTATTTAACAATTTTATTCCATTTGACAATTTTATTTCATTTAATTGACAATTTTATTCTCCTTATTTCACTCTCTCAGTCCACCCCTCTCCAGTGATCCGCTATCCACGTTCGATCCGTTAAACAAATAAACGAATTTATCATTAGCAATGTAAAATCAAACCAAAGACATAATAGTCACAGCAGTAGATAAGTTTAAAATAAATACATAAATAAATTAAAAAAAACAAATATATAGATTTAAAAAAAAAGTTAGTCAAAAGAAATATTTAAATGAATAATATAAGTTAAAAGAAGTTAAAACACAGATCAGGAGGTCCAAATATCAAAATATTTTTCATTTTTCCATCTCATAAAATATTAAAATGGAAAGAAACATGAATGATTAAACTGATTTAAATCCGCATTTCAACGTTGTTGAATTGAACCAATAATTTTGTAGGTAGTACATATGTTTTATATGCAATATAGATATTGTTTTTTGTTTTTTTCCATTTCACAAGAAAAATCAGACCCTTTGTGAATGTAATGGGGACAAAAAAAACAGTGTGCCTTGGGTTTACATGTTGCGGAAAGAAAAATCTTGAAACAAACTATATAAGTTTATATATATATAAGTTTATAAGTTAAGTTATATAAACAAAAATTGGTTGGTTCTTTATTGCATATTTTATATTGCAAGAACTTTTTTGAAAATAAAGAATTGAAGAGATAACAGAATTTTCACTTTATACATTGCATAATTTTAAAAGGCTGTAAACTATGGAAATTAGATGAGCAAACAATTGACGATAAAGTAAAAATAATAATAATCATGAAATAGAAATTAGAGATCTCGCCTTATATATTCAATATAAAAACTTAATTAGAATAATTATATTTAAAACCACTGTAGGTAATCATTTGATTTTTTCACGCTAAGAAGATATTTTAGAAATATATAGTAGGGTTTATCATTTTTAAAATTTTAAAAACAATGAAGCTAAGAAGATGATTTAGAAATTAATATATTACAAAATTTAAGTTTTAATTTCACATCATTAAGCATAACAATACCTACATACCTCACAAAATAGTTTCTCTTGCCTGCTTCCTCTATTTCAGTAGTTCCCAATTAAACAGAACCCTTTTCGGAGAAGTAGGAAATGCCGGAACCCACAAATTAATATTTGACACTACCCGAGTGATACATCTTTTCACATTTGTTTCGTGATTATTTGAAGAAAATTTAAGATGGTAAGGTACAAAACCGTATCTAGTTGACATGGAAAAATCTATTCCTAAATTTTTAGGGGAACCTCTGGAAGAGGTTCACAGTAGCACATTGTTCTGAGGAACTCCAGTTGGAAAACATGCTTCCTTTCTTCAAGATAGGTGTTGATGAACTCGGATAATTTATAGACTTTACAAATACATAGAACGCGTATTATTTTTTTCTTGCACCACCTTTGACTTCTCATAAAAAGTAATTGTGAGTAATGAAAACGTCTTCTCTATAAATATATTTTTCTATTACCCAACACTCTTTAATAAGACTATTACAGTTGATTTAGGAATTATTATATTTTTTTTGTTTCAAATTATGAGTCTATTTTAATATTATTTATAATTTTTAATTAATATAAGGAAATGATATAAACCAACTAATATAAGGATTTTAATGAATTATATTATTTTGGAGATACATAAATCATGCATAATTTATTTTAAATAGTTTCTATACTCCTTTTTATGAGATATTTGTTATAATTATCTCTTTGATGTATTTTCCTAGATATTTATACAGTTTGAAACATGGTCTTCGTCTCCTGGCTTGGAAATTGTTAGGTTACCTACTTTTTCTTTCGATTCGCCGAAGTGTTAAAAGCAATCGTCTTATTTTTCAAAAAAGAAAAGAAAGTTGCGTAAAGTGGTGAAAGAAATCGATAGAGGAACTAATGCAAACACCAAAAAAAAAAAAAGAAAAAACCCGTTCAAAGTCGTTATAGGAAATTGGCTTGGTAGCTTTTGAGGCATCGAGATCTTTAGAAATGAGAAATGGATTGGATAAAAATTTCCCACCAAGGCGTTGTCACTTTACACAGACCAGTACTACGAAAAAACTGTTTATTCACAGGATTGAGGGAGAAAAACTTCATTAAAATACGAAGTTATGCGGCCCAACTTCATTGGCCTGCTAGTCACACAGCATACTTATTTTAGTCTAATCAGACGATATTTTTATCTAACGACAAATAGCCTAACATAGGACATTAAAACAACATATTTCAACAGTTGTAACAAAGTAAATGGAACGAGGAACAAAAATTCAAAGCATTAATTTATCAATCAATGTAGGATCAGTAAAAAATTATCTAACTTAATCTACTTGTTTTATGCTAACCATAATCCAAAAAAAAATCATTCCTTCCTTTTCTTCCTCTATTTTTAAGGTCTATATTCAATGTCCAAATTGTTCATAGTGATAATCAAATCACCTCCTAGTACAATCGTTAGTCTAGTAACTACTTCTGAAGTACTTCTAACCCTTCATGGGCTGTAGCGGTATTGACTTAATTTTTTTTTCTCGATATCTTATGCTTACTTTTTATACCTCTATATTTATCTATTGAACCACTACTAACAGAACTTAAAAGAAAAAAACCAATTAGTTAAGAACCGACAGGATCAGAAACAAAGTTGCGAGAGATGGGAGTTTAAATCTCAAAAGAAATATATTATTTAAAGTCCAATTCTTTGTACGAAGACAACAAGTGAATTCAAATATATCTAATATTTTGCGAAAGGCTTATCATAATTATTTCTCAGAAATCTTACTTCAAATTGTTTGATGGAGTAATATTTAAAATACGCAACTCTCCAACATAATATTCCAAGAGCCGAGGGGGAAAAAAGAAGTGATTTCACCTTAACTTTTCATAACTTGGATGAATACTATAATTGGTAACTAGACAAAATTGATGACTGCCAACCTTAGTCGGAGGAATAAAAGACTATTTTAAAGTCTTATTTTAAAATAGCTATTTTAAAACGTTATAAAAACTTAATTTTTCATTCGGAACCACCTACAACACTAAAAAACTATAATATCATTTAACGTAGTGTAAAGTTGCTAAAATATGAGTTTTAGCAAATTTTTCAAAAAGCAACATCCTTTCTCAATGAACGAGTAATCAATATTTTAAAAAACCTATTTTGGCAAGTATTATGGAAACTACTACTCCTACGAACGACGGAAAGTGGGGTATTTGATCTGAAAAGCTGGCCAAAAATCAGTGCTTTTCATAACTTCCAGTCATGTATGGTATTTTAATTGAGTAGCCATATCTTTGGAGTAATGAATGCGACCAGTATCAGAATTTTGGTGAGGAAGTTAGCTAGAAAGAACACAGAAAAATCAAGCTCTCCTTCTGAGACATTGGATTTCCTTGAAGTTCTCTCGTAACTCTCGTCTCTATCACCTTAGAATTTTTATTTAATTATTTTTATTATTGCTAATCATCATCAAGATATGTTCTACATTTTATATGACAGTTTTTAAATATATAAGCTTACTACGGTAGTGTTGAAGCTACTTCGAATATCACTAAACTCTACTTTTATAAATAACGTTATATCTTGTAATAAATATGTTAATCTTGTTCACTCTATTTTTTTGCTTAATTTTTGTTATGCTTCCTCGAGCTTCCCTGTGTTCATTTTTATTTAATAGGAGTAATTAGTTAGTAATAAGAATTAGTTATGGAAAAAAAACAGTTGCCGCAGAAAAAAACAATTATTTCTCTTGATAATTATTGTAAAAAAAAATTTAGTTTTCACTGCCAATAGTCTAAAAAATGTGTTGTATTTTATTTCAGGCCCTTCAGGTATTTGAATTATTACAAGCCAACAATTTTTTTAAAATAATTAAGCTATTTCCAGGTACAACCATTTTCCATAAGCTAGAATTTATAAATAAAAAAATTAATATAAGCAAAAATAGTGCTGCCAAAAGGTTTTTGAAAATGAGTGTTCATGGCTTACCACCAGAAAGATACTTTTGAATAAATTATCAAGAATTGGCTTCAGAGTATATTCGACGATCATGGAAACTGTTTGGTCATATGTTTAAACATACTGTGGTTTTAACTTTGATATTAGTGTAAAATGTTACATTTGCCAACTCACGTCTAAAGATATTAGTAATCCATCAAAATTAAAAGGAATAAAATTGAATACTCTTGCATTTAGTTTATGAACAATACATTTCTAAATCAAAGTTTTATTATGTATATTAATGTTAAAGGTGCATTGGGTTGAAACCAAAATATGAAAGGGAAGGAAAAGAAAAAAAGAAAGATAGGGAAAAGGAGGAAAAAATCGTGAAAAAGAGAAAAAGAAAAAGGGGAAAAGAAGGAGAAAAAAAGATAAAAGAACCAAAGAGATGAAACAAAAAAAAAAGTCAAGTTTTTATGTTATATATTTCTAATGTTTATAACTATTATTGTATACCTGGCTAGGCTTTCGTATCGTAAGATTAAAAATATTGCCTGATTATACTAAAATAAGTATGTTGTGTGACTAGCAAAGCAATGAAGTTAGGGAACACAACTTTGCATTTTAATAAAGTTTTTCCTCCCTACTCTCCAGGAAAGGCAGGTAATGGCGAATGAGACAAAATCGGATATATGGGGAGGGAATAAAATATTAAGGATAGAGTTTACAAAGGATTAGGTTTAATAGTTTTTTTTACTTGGAAGAACTCAAAAATGAATTTTTACAACTTCACAGCCACCATTTTTGATTCTCACTTACCTTCGTTGGCAGTCAACAATTTTGACTGTGAATAGTTCTTATTAAAGTTATCACAAATTGGGATGAATTAACTTTTTTCTCTCCATATTTTGGGCTAATAATAATGATATTTTTTATTAACACTTTTAAATTTATTGTTTTGAGTGGCTTTAATTAGCCTGATTTAATTAATGCATTTAAATCATGTTAATCATTAAAATATTATTTAAAAGATTCTATATGACTGGAGGTAACATGTACTTAGGAGCATAGTAGATGGGCACATGTACTTAATAAGATTAAAAGATCAGCTACTTCACTTCTTGTCAACGAGGCATTTAATCAACTTACTCAACGGATTATGTTACCGGTGTTTAACTGAAATTTGATTCTGTGCTCAAGAAGCAACCGATATCATAAATGGATTAAAGAAAGATAATAGGTGGAAAAGTAATTTGTCTTTATCCATTAGTTTACTTCCATTGATATTTAAATTTATTACATTATAAAATAAATTTAATACAATTAATAATATAAGAAATGCCAGTGTCAAAGAATGTTTTTTTTTTTTAAATATTTATTTATTGCTATTAACAACTGTACATGATAATACATTTAGTAAATCTGATCTAAGTTAAATTGGAGTGTTACAGGCGTGTATAGAAACCACCCATTGGTAGCACTCTAATGACATTTTACATTAGCTGGTCTCGTGGCCATCATCTTTTCAGGCACCTCGGAGGATTTTCAGGAATGGAAGATTAGAAACTAGGTGGTTTGAGTGGTTAGAGAGTTTGAATTGAATATTATTAAATATATTCTATGATTATACCAATATTTGAATGTAATACAGTGAAATGTTTCTTAATGGAAACCCCTGTATAATGGAAAGTCTTAACGGACAATTTTATTAAGGTTCGGACCAATAAGGAGCACATTCAATTCATTGGAACTTCTCTATTACGGACACCTGTCTTATAACCCATTAGCACTTCCCAATCCTCTAGGACGGACACAAGTCATAAAAACATGCACGTACAATCTCACAACTTCAGAACTGATATTTGTGGATCGTTTGTTTTTTATAAAAAAGTTAAATAACATTGTTTTTGTCAAACAGATTGGTGAGAGCACTAACGAAAATTTATATTAAATAAAAGTATGCGTTACCTATTTTATATATGTATCTAGTTATTTGATTATTAATTAATTTATATTTAAAATTAGTGAGAATTAGTGAAAATTTACGTTATTTATAAATTATATACAGTTTATATTTGGAATAAACAAAAAGGTTGTTGTTTTTCATATTGTTTTATTTTGAATTTAGAGTTGATTACCTAATAATGCTCCTGGTATCTGAAAAAAAGATGCCATAGAGGTTTTATCCACCAAAAATGTTATTGATGTTTTATCAATGGCTAAATTCTGTACATGTCTGTACCTTGCCATTGTATAACTAACATCAAATTTGCTAATTCCATACACTTTTAATACAGTTTCATAAAGTTGAAAAAAAAATTTTAAGTTAAAGTCAAAGTGACATTACGTAAGTAATTCTATAATATAATTTTTTTCCTTTAATAATAACTTCTTCTTAGCGGACAAAATATCATTCCCTAGGCTGTCCGTTATGTAGACGTTTATCTACTGATTTTTTCTAAGAAACGTGGGTGTAAAGAATTAAAACATTAAGTAAAGGTTAAATAATTTGGTCACCGGAGAGATTTATCAGCGATATAAATTGAAAATAAATTTTACTCTGGGACATTGTCCCATTAGAATAACAAAAATGTGCAAAATTAAAAGAAGTTACCCCAAACACCAAATTACAAAAAAAAAAAACCTATTGTATACAATACAAATGTATCCATGAAATAAATTATTATTGTAAATTGAAATAAAGAAGTACAAGAAAATGAGAAATGGTTTATTTGGTCATGGTGCCCAAATACATTGGGATACTATAACACACAGCGTGCCCATCAATCCATAATTGGAACATATGTACACTACAATACATTAACATTTTTCATTTTTAAAACAATAATCATCAATACACTAAATACAATATACACTTATCTTCAACACATATCATCAATATGTGTTTATCAATATCAATAATCTGTATATCAATATGTCTATCTTCATGTAGATGTTTTGCTAACAAAAAAATTTTTTTCTCTCTTATATCCATATATTAGTTTTCTTCATTTTACGCACAAAGCCAAATAACAATTTACCAATACATACCAGGTATAAATGAATAAATTAGAACACACAAATAAAAAGGTTAAAAATACAGATAAATATAAAAAAAAAAAAAAAAAGAATCAATTAATTCATAAGTGACCATTAAACATATATAAATATATGAAAACAAAAATAACCAAAAGAAAAAGGACCTTTGAGTTGTTCAACCCCCTTAAAAGGATTTTTTTCAAATAAGCTCAAAGACCTCCTCAATATAATCTGTCTGAATTGTATTGGTAATTGTTTTTGAGAAATACTTTTCTTTAAGAATCTATCAATGGTGCGAAATTTTATTAATTTAGAATTAACTCAGAAATAAAACATTAGAATAGTAGCTCAAAAAGACAATTGCAACCATCTAATTAAAATTATCACATAGGTAATACCACTATAATATTAGTAGAGGTTAATTGGAATCGAGAGGATGTTAAATGTTTCAAAGATGTTAGTACGGTTAAATTACCTCAGGGTTTCAAGAATTTTCATTAGGACCTAAAAGCCCTTTAAAATTTGACTTGCAAATCCATGCCTTTGTTCGGATGTCCTGACATCTTAATGAGATGTACTAGCCTGTTCTATTCCGATCCCATTTACCTAGGATACTCAAGCAAGCCCCCGGGTAAACATTACCTTGTGCCATAAAAGGGGTCTTTAGTTCTATACATAGGACTCATAATATTGATGCGAATCGTTAATGACGTTTTTTTAATTATGTTTAATGGAAAGAGTTATAACATTATTCAGCAACTTAAAAAATAAATACATAGAGCAACAAGATACTCTTAGTCTCCTCCAATTACCTGTTAAATAAATACAGAAACATTCTTATCAATGTGGCTCTAAGGTATTCACCAATATCGTTTGATTTTTATAGGAAGGCCAAAAATTATTTTTTTAAATTTATTTATTGCTATTTACAACTGTAAATTATAATACATTTAGTAAATTTGATCTCAGTTAAATTGGAGTGTTACAGGCGTGTAGAGAAACTACCTATTGGTAGCACTCTAATGACGTGTTTCTCGTTGCTTCTTTTCAGGTGCCTCGGAGGGTTGTCAGGAATGGAAGAGGAAGCAAGTTTAGAAACTAATGGGTTTGGTGGGTTAGGGAGTTTGTAATGGAAGGAGTGATATCTAGTTCGGGTTAGATCGGTTACATATGGAACATTAAGGTCTATATGTATGATTTTATTTGTGACAAAGTAAGAAGCATTGAGGATTTTACGAAGGATTTTGGATTGCAATGATTGGATACGAGAGGAATTCGAAGGTTTAGTGGAGCCCCAAACCTGAACTCTATATGTCCAGATTGGCCTTAATACAGTAATGTAGATCAGTCTTTTTGTAATGAATTGGAAGGATAGACCATTTGTCCAGTAAGTGCTGTAAAAGTCGAAATCGACGTGCAGTTTCCTGTCTAGTGTGAGGATTCCAGATTAGTCGTTTGTCCAGATGTAGTCCAAAGTAGCGGATCTGTTCGAAAGTGGTAAGACCGAAATTATTAAAGGAGACTGTAGGGCAGTCGGTAGTTTTACGACGAAGGGTAAAGGTGATTTGATGGGATTTGTCGGGAGTTATTTTAATCCTCCAATTACGACACCATTCTTCGAGGGCTGTGATTTGGGATAGGAGAGTTCGGGATGCAATCAAAGGGTTATTATTTACAGCGAGCACACATGTGTCATCAGCATAAGTAGTGAGGGTAGTGCTAGGATTGGTTGGGATGTCAGCTGTATAGACGGTGTAGAGGATGGGACCGAGGAACACCAGCGGACTGAGAATAGAGGGAAGAATAGGAACCGTTTTGGTTTACTTGAAATAATCTATCTATGAGAAAGGAACAGATGACGAGAAAGTAAAAAATAATCGAATTGAATTGAATGAAGTCTCATGAATTTGCTCATGTCCTTGTAAAGAATTATATCGAGAGAGAATTCATTTTATTTTACAATGGAGAAAACCAAATAATGACAATAGGCTATCCGTAGACAGACAGAATCAGTCACTTTCATGTATTTAACATACATTTATCCAAGTTATATTGTTATGATGAACGACATCTTCAAGGGACAACAAGATTTAACGAACATATCAACAGACCTATATTGAATACTTTACTTGTAAAGAAGGAACGGATCAGGACTTATGAGTCGTTTAGCCCTATCTGAAGGATACCTAGAGGTTTCAGTCCAGTGGTAATAACAGAGTGTCAAGTTCGATTAATCAACAAAATAAATATTAACACCTGGAACTTACATATTACCCTCAAGGCTACTCTGATACCATAGTACAAAGTGATCGACTCAATATTATTATACAATCGACAGATTACGCAAGTTTGCATTTCGAAAATATAAAATAGACTTTCAATATAAAAAAAAAAAGTTTCATAAAAGTTACCTACCAAATTTACTCGTCCTTAAACGATGCTCTATTGGATTTTTAAGTATTCCGAAGGATTTTTTTTTTAATTTTGCAACAGCAACCATTTTTTATTACCCCTAACTATAGTTGGCAGACTCATTAATTTTGACAAGTAACTACACATATTTTTCATTGAAGTAATCAAAAATAGGTATGAAATAACTGCAATTTATCTCCCCTTGGGCTTTTGGACGTTTCATGTAAATAATACACTACAAAATCCAAAAACCATGATGTTCCGTATTTGGGCGATCTAGCCCGAACTAGATATCAATTCTTCCATCATAAATTCCTAATCCTCTAGTTTCTAATTTTTCTTCCTCTTTTATTACTAATAATCCTCTGAATGACCTCTAGACCTTCTAATGTAGAAATGTTATTATATCTTATCAAATTTACCTGTAATTTTAGCTTTAACATACCCCACTTTTCGCTTAAAACAATCACAGAATGGTTAATAGTGTCGAATATCACCCACGATTTTCGGAGCCTTATCAATTTATTTTTAGTAACGTACATAGGAACCACGGTTATAACCACTAATTGTCAAATAAAACAATCATCATCAAAATAAAGCAATTTATTAGTGTTTCGTAGCAATAATTGATTCCTATTGCACATTTACATGATTGGTTGGTTGATGAGTGTACAGTGATTGGATGCAACGACGATCGGCTATAATAACCTAATATGCATGGTCATTCGGAGGCAATATGAACTTATGAAAATTATTAGTTGTATATGACAACTAATACAAAAAAAAATTAACTTACTCATCACAATTATTTACAATATTATATAGGAAATGCAAAATGCTGAATAGTAATTATACGTTTTGATAAATTTAAATCGAAAAAATATAATTTTAGACACTTTACTCGTCCCGGTGGTTTCTCATTAAGTTATTAGAGTTTTTTTGTAACACGGGACATCTCCATTACCCATTCATTGTAACTGTGTCGAAAATTAGCGGGAAATAAGTTGAAAGAAGGGAGACAAGCTGTGATTAGATTGTGCTTTTAGGAGGATCGTTTCGGAAGAGAGACTTACGTAAGAGGCGTCGGCCTGTCGCGAAACCTATCTCCTCCCTGATTCATTTTTCCGCCCTTCCCACTTAAATCACATTCACTGCTTAGAGGCTTGGTTGTAGTGACAAATGGTTCTTGCAAATATGCAATGTTGTTATGAAATGCAGCCATTAAATTACCTTACATGTGAAATACGTAAGCTATAAAGTTTTTGTAATATGCGAGTTAACGACGAACGCTACAGTATTTAACCGCTGTTATTATAAATAGACTATCGTTATAAACTATATAGCTGCAGTGTAGGACTCCATCGGGAGTCTTGGGCCGACGTAAGAAAAGAAAAAAAAAAAACTATATCTGTTCCTCTTTACGTCTGGCACATTTCGGCCACACTGACAATAGAAGAAGTGATCTTTCCTTATTATTCTATATCAATGTAGAAAGCAAAGGCTGACACTTAAGGAAGGTATAAGCTGTCATCTCACAATGGACTTGCATCGGTCTAACTATTTTATCTTTAACACTTGTAAGTCAGTTCTCACAAGTCCATCCCAGACCCAACTTACCAGAGTAATAATTCCTATTCTAGGAAAGAAGCTGACAACCTCTTCCAAGATACGCCTTTTTTTCCCTCCCAGATATTATTTCTAGTTTCATAGGCTCTCTAGGCCCCACCTAGTTTCCTAAAATTATATGATTGCTCCAAACCCCTTCGCCTATTTCATTATTCTATCCCCTCTTCTTATGGGTACATATATATTTCCTAGCACTAGATAGAGTTAGAGTAGTAGTAATCGTAACAGTAACAGTTACAGTCAGAGAGAGATATCTGTAACCACTAACTAAACTATATAGTATTTGTAAATATGTAAGAATAAAGTCATTTTTCATGTTCAAGTAGTTTAAGTTGCGGTTAATAGGAAGGCGCATGAAACAAAGGTTTTTTATTTTATAAATCATATTATTTATTAATCAATCAAGAACGTGAATCGAGACCAGACAGATATTTATTAATTTTTACAAATACCATCAGTGTATATTGCAGACTATACGACCAACCTAAAATCATGAAATTGAAACCACCCCGCACACCCAACAGCAAGGTTACACTACCGAATTGGTGCTGTTTGACTTTCACTGATAATAATACAATTAGGTATTCAATTAAATTAAATGTGTACCGCTATAACCCATGAGAGGTCATGTGCATTACTTTGTAAGGAAGAACTGTTACTAGACCAACAGTTGAGCAAGGAGGTGATTTGGTCAAAGTAACGCTCGACTGCCAGATGTTTACCCAATTAAAGGTACCCACTGAGGGAAGATGGACTCCAGAGGGCTCCTGAACCCACAGAGCTACCTCACGGTTTAAAACATATAATAACTATCTACCTCAGCCGGATTCGAACACGAGTCCTTGGAGTAGGGAGCAATACTGTGCTACTGTAGCACTCGATGCAATCCAAAAATATAATAAGATATAAGGTTCTATTGATTTACAACGAGGTTAAGACGCATATTGTATAAAACTAAATTTTACAATAAAAAGATGAGTTGTTATGTTCAGTTTTGAAGAGAAAAGTGAAGCCAGTATTAATGGTCCCTTCATTATTGCTTAGTGCTGTTTGTAAACCTAATCAAATTTATAGAATTTTCGTGCGTGTTCCTTTGTAACGATAAAGATAACTCTTTAGTTACGTTCTTTATTTTATATCAATACAACAATATTTCCACTTGACATATACAATAACACATTCATAATTACTATTAACATAACGTTCAGTTTTTTATTTAACAACACAAGTGCTTCATAATAATTAATTGTAATTGATCATATGGCGAGAGGTTTCAAATGGGTTTGCCACTAAAACAAATGTAAAATAATGAAACTTTAAATGAATTATAATTAAAAATATTTTAAAAGAAATATACTAAAGAAATAAAAATGTTGATAATAATTTCGACAGTGGCAAACCCATTTCAAACACTCTCTTTGCAAACGTCAATTATTGCCGCTGAAGACGTTAATCATGCCACCACATCATATTTAAAATTGTTCGGTAATAGTGACATTATTCGAATATATGGACAATGGTTAGGTGTCACATTTCTAGAAATTAGGGGGTTCTTATGCATACAGTATAAAGAACAGTTGAATTTAAGTGGTAAATGTTTTGAGAAAGAGTGATTTTAGTATATGCAAAAGAAAGAAAAGAACTAGTTTCCACAAAAATATCGGACGTGATAGTCCCAGAAATAAAAATAGAAAAACCTAAGATTACAATATTTGACAAAAACGTTTTTAAATTTTACTTATCACTTGTGTTTAAAAGACTATGGTGGAAACTTGTTAGTTGAATAGTTTAAATAAATATATACACTAAATGATCATTGTTAATAGATGTGAGATAATCTTCACAGCTCTTGGCAGGAACGAGAGACCGATCATTGTAACATTCTCCATATTTCCTGCTCTTCAACATAATAAATAACCCACCATATCAAATTAATTTTTATGTTTATCATCGTATCATGAATAAAAATAATAAGAAAATTTAATACTGCAAGCAAAAATATATATATACTATTCACTATAGCACATAAATATAAAAATCGAATTAAAAAACAGCAATATTTATAAAAATTGAAAATAAAATCGTATTCCTATAAATAAATATAATAATTATTTATAAGTACACATAACAGATAACATGCTGACAGTCCAAGAGGATTATTGTTAAGGTGTAAAAAGGGTCCAGGAGATACGTCGTATCTGGGGCGATATATAACGAAATAGGATCCCAGACATCCTCTACATTTGCGATAACAGGCTGAGAAAAGGTAAAGTAAGTGGAAATGCATGCCTCCACTCATACAAGAATATCATACATAAAAATAAAGAAAAGAAGCATAATAAATAAAAAGTCTCGGTCTCTTTTACATCTATAATAAAAAAGAAACAGTTTACTCACTAACTAAATTTATTTCTAAAATGTACGATCGTTATAACATTTGTACCCATTTTAGAAACAATAATAAAAATCCCTATTCAATCATCAAAAGCCACATACATAAATGAGTTATGTCACACTGTCTTTGATTTTGAAACTAGAGTTTTCCAACAGTTATGTTTATAATAAATAATATTATCGCAACATAGCAAGTTTCAATTCTGGAATCCTTTGGATTAAAAAAAAAATCATTCAGACCTTTTTTTCGAACTGAATTAATACAGAGTTTTAAGTAGATTTATTTTTTTTTTAATTTTATTCATATAAGAAAATTATATCCAAAACTGGTCCGACCAGATGACATCTGCCGGACGGTGCCAACATAACACACAAACTGATAAGACATACGTAAATGTAAATATTACAGTTTAGACTATTAGAACGTTGTGGATACTATATAATTTTTAAGGTAGATAAGTGCAAAATGAATTGACCTAAAGTGATATAATTAATATTTTAATTAATAACTACCAAAATGATAGCTATTATAAAAAATCAATAAAATAAAATAAAAAATAATAATAACTGAAAGGATTTTGAAGTGAATAATAATGCTGCAAATTTATAATTAGTGAATTAATATAATAATGAGAATAAAACAAGATGATACAGAATATTATAAAAACGAGGATCCAATAATATTTATTACTAAGCACACACATGCATTGCTAATACAGATTGTAATATACACAATAAATTATGTGGAGTTAAGAAATAATACGGGCAGTTATAGTCTATATTGGTGAATAAAAATCAATTATTGGGAATCATAGAAGTAAGAAAGTACCCAGTTAAGTATTTATTTTTTAGTTTTTTTTTTGTACGGCGATTATTCATCCCTATTCTGTCAGTCTGCTGGTGTACCTCAGGGTAGTATCCTTGGTCCTATCCTTTATAAAATTTTCACAGCTGACATCTCAACCCATCCTAACACTATCCTCACCACGTATGCCGATGGCACATTTCTATTGTCAGTGAACAATGACCCTTACATTGTATCCCAAACCCTCCAATCCCACATCACCCTTGAAGAATGGTGCCAAAACTGGAGGATTAAAATAAATTCCAATAAATCCCACCAAAGCACATTTACCCTTCAACGTAAACCTATGACCTCTTGCCCTACAGTATCCTTTAATAATACCCCACTTATTCCTGTCGAACAGATCCGTTACTTAGGACTA